>NW_013576162.1:0-264 GCF_000499745.2 Eimeria mitis
TATATATATATATATATATATATATATATATATATATATATATATACAGCTAGCGGTAGATATAACCAGGCGTGCATGCATATACACCCCAGAAGTAGCACGCGCTGTTCCTCGGGTGTAACAACTACCGCAGATACCAGGCGCGAACAAAGCTCTGCAGCAACAGCAGCAGCAGCAGCAACTCCTACTGCTGCTGCTGCTGCTGCTGCTGCTGCGGCTGCTGCTGCTGCTGTTGCTGGTTTATATTAAGGATACATACCATCA
>NW_013576162.1:364-1372 GCF_000499745.2 Eimeria mitis
CCAGAAGTAGCATGAGCTGTTCCTCGGCTGTAACAACTACCGCAGATACCAAGCGCGAACAAAGCTCTGCAGCAACAGCAGCAGCAGCAGCAGCAGCAGCAACTCCTACTGCTGCTGCTGCTGCTGCTGTTGCTGTTGCTGCTGCTGCTGCTGCTGCTGTTGCTGGTTTATATTAAGAATACATACCATCATTGCCAAGTGTTCGAGGTGCTCGTGGGTGCGGAAGAGAACGTCGCCAGTATACAGCTCCATGAGGATACACCCCAGCGACCACATGTCGTTGGCCATATCCCAGCCGATGTCTGTACACCGTAAAAATAGAAAAAAAGGAAAAAAAAAAGAATATAAAAGCATAAATATATCATAAACAACATATATTGAACTAAAAAAACAAAACAGAAACAGCAAGATTAACAACCACAGAGGCGAATTCATACAAAAGCAGCAACTGCTGATGCTGCTGCTGCTGCAGCTGCTCTGCTGCAGCTGCACCAGCTGCAGCTGCTGCTGCAGCTGCAGCTGCTCCTGCGGCCGTAGCCGCTTCTGCTGCAGCAGCAGATATGTTTCAGAGCAGCCAGCAGCAGCAGCAGCGGAAATACATTCAGGTGCAGTAGACAGTAGTATCAGCAGCAGCAGCAGCAGCAGCAGCAGCAGCAGCAGCAGCAAGAAAAATGTTTAAAAGCATCAGATCGCAGGAACAGCAGCAGATATGAAAAGGAGCAGCATACAGCAGCATGAGTTTCAGCAGCAACAACAGCAACAGCAACAGCAACAGCAGCACCATAAAAACAATAATAATAATTAATAAAAATAAATAATATTAATATAAATAATAAAAATAATAATATTATAAGTGTTTATTACCCAGTATAACTTCCGGTGCTCTGTACTGTCTGGTGTTGATCAGAGAAGAATGATAGTCCTCCTCAAACGTAGCGCTACCGAAATCTATTATTTTTACTTGCATACTGGCGGGGCGTAGATACGGCGACGAGCAGTCATCGTCTT
>NW_013576162.1:1601-1967 GCF_000499745.2 Eimeria mitis
TCAATAAGAGGCATAAAGATACAACAAATGTAATATATAAATGAGGGAGAGATATGTCTACATAGTACTATACATAACACACAAATGCATGCAAACTAAACACAACACATACGCACACAAATATGAAACCCTAAACCCTAACCACTGCTATATGAAGAAATTCACGCGCTACCTATAATATCATCTTTAGGGTTTAGGGTTTAGGGTTTGTTGTTTAGCGTGTACTACTGTTGCTGCTCGTGTTGCTGCTGCTACTGCTACTCTCGCTGCTGCTGCTGCTGCTGCTGCTGCTGCTGCTGCTGCTGCTGCTGCTTGTATAAGACAAACGGGCGTACCCTGGGTGCACGCGTCTCAAACATTTTCTCT
>NW_013576163.1:2671-2958 GCF_000499745.2 Eimeria mitis
GGGTTTCTAGCTAGCTAGCTAGCTAGCGAGATAGATAGATAGATAGATACGTAGAGAGGTAGATAGATAGACTGGGAGATATATCGATGGATAGAATAGACAGTGGGGGAACTTGGTAGCTAGCTAGCTAGCTAGCTGGTTAGCAAGCTAGCCAGCTAGCTAGCTATATAGCTAGCCAGCTAGCTAGCTAGCTAGCTGTACGGCGGGGGGAGCTGGGTAGCTAGCTAGCTGGGCAATGCTATGCAAACGGGGAACGAGCTATTTCGCTGGCTGCATGCGGAGGAAGA
>NW_013576163.1:3058-4006 GCF_000499745.2 Eimeria mitis
GCAATGCTATACAAACGGGGGACGAGCTATTTCGCTGGCTGCATGCGGAGGAAGAATGCTTAACAGCTAGCCAGCTAGCTAGCCAGCTAGCTGGCCAGCTAGCTAGCCAGCTAGCTAGCTAGCTAGCCAACCTGCTAGCAAGCTAGCTAGCTAGCTCTCCAGCTAGACAGTCAGCTAGCTAGCTAGCCAGCAGGCTAGCTCTCCAGCTAGCCAGCCGGCTAGCTAGCTAGATAGGCACCTAGCTAGCCAGCTGTCTGGCTAGCCAGGTAGCTAGCTAGGCTGCTACCTAGATAGCTAGCTACCGTAGTTGCTGCTAGATATATACTACTCAGCTAGCGTTGGATAGCTTGGCTAGCTGGCTGGCTAGCTAGCTAGCTAGCTAACCAGTTGTATTGCTAGCCGCCCCAGTGACCACTGGGGTATCTAGCTAGCTAGCTAGCTAGCTAACTAGCTAGCTGGCTAGCTAGCTAACTATCTAACCGCCTTGGTAGCTAGCTAGCTAGCTAGCTAGATACCCCAGTTGTTGCTATATCTGGACTGGCCGGCTATCTTCAGGGCAGCTAGCTAGCCAGCTAGCTGGCTAGCTGTCAGTCTACCTAGCTAGCTAGCTGTCTAGCTATCTAGCTAGCTAGCTGTCTAGCTATCTAGCTATCTAGCTAGCTAGCTGTCTAGCTATCTAGCTAGCTAGCTGTCTAGCTATCTAGCTAGCTAGCTAGCTACCCAGTGATAGTTGAATCTAACTAACTGCCAGCTAGCCATCTGCAGAGCGTCTAGCTAGCTAGCTAGCTACCTACTACATTTAAATAAATATAAATATACATTTATATTTATATTTATTTATTTATTTATTTATTTTTATTTATTTATTTTTATTTATTTTTATTTATAGATAAAGATGATGAAGGAGATAGTCGGAGACAAGAAGGGCCTCAGCAGAGACGAAGCCAC
>NW_013576163.1:4729-5295 GCF_000499745.2 Eimeria mitis
TTATTTGTCTCCTTTTGTCTCCTTCTGTCTCCTTCTGTCTCCTTTTATGTTTATCTGTCTCCTTCTGTCTCCTTTTCTTTTTATTTGTCTCTTTTTTGTCTCCTTTTTGTCTCCTTTTGTTTCTCTTTTTTGTTTTAGTTGGCTATAAACAGAAGATAATAGTATATCTATTTTGTCTCCTTTTTTTTTCTTTTTTTTCTTTTTTTCTCTATTTGTCTCCTTTTTGTCTCTTTTTTTTTTCTGTTTGTATCCTTCTGTCTCCTTCTGTCTCCTTTTATGTTTATTTGTCTCCTTTTTGTCTCCTTTTGTTTCTTTTTTTGTTTTAGTTGGCTACAAACAGAAGATAATAGTATCTCTCTGCCTTTATTCTGTCTCTTTTTTTTTCTTTTTTTCTCTATTTGTCTCCTTTTTGTCTCCTTTTTTTTTCTATTTGTCTCCTTCTGTCTCCTTCTGTCTCCTTTTATGTTTATTTGTCTCCTTTTTGTCTCCTTTTGTCTCTTTTTTTTTGTTTTAGTTGGCTACAAACAGAAGATAATGAGCTGCCGCAACACCTGGCGTCACATCAG
>NW_013576163.1:5395-6646 GCF_000499745.2 Eimeria mitis
CTGTCTCCTTCTGTCTCCTTCTGTCTCCTTCTGTCTCCTTTTCCTTTTATTTATGTTTATCTGTCTCCTTTTTGTCTCCTTTTGTCTCTTTTTTTTGTTTTAGTTGGCTACAAACAGAAGATAATAGTATCTCTCTGCCTCTATTCTGTCTCTTTTTTTTTCTTTTTTTCTCTATTTGTCTCCTTTTTGTCTCCTTTTTTTTTCTTTTTGTATCCTTTTATCTCCTGCTGTCTCCTTTTATGTTTATTTGTCTCCTTTTTGTCTCCTTTTGTTTCTTTTTTTTTGTTTTAGTTGGCTACAAACAGAAGATAATAGTATCTCTCTGCCTCTATTTTATCTCTTTTTTTCTCTTTTTTTCTCTATTTGTCTCCTTTTTGTCTCCTTTTTTTTCTATTTGTCTCCTTCTGTCTCCTTCTCCCTCTATCTGTCTCCTTTTTGTCTCCTTTTGTTTCTTTTTTTTTGTTTTAGTTGGCTACAAACAGAAGATAATGAGCTGCCGCAACACCTGGCGTCACATCAGCACAATCGAATCAGAAGCCATAAAGCAAGGAACATCTGTCTCCGTTCGTCTCCTTTTTGTCTCTTTTTGTCTCCTTTTTGTCTCCTTTTTGTCTCTTTTTTGTTTCTTTATTGTCTCCTTTCTGTCTCTGTTTTGTCTCTTTATTGTCTCCTTGTTGTCTCTTTTTTTTTTTCTCTTTTGTATCTCTTTTGTAGCATATTTTGTCTCCTTTTTGTCTCCTTTTTGTCTCCTTTTTGTCTCCTTTTCTCTCCTTTTTGTCTCCTTTTTGTCTCCTTTTTGTCTCTTCTTTGTTTCTTTATTGTCTCCTTGTTGTTTCTTTATTTTCTCTCTTTTGTCTCTTCTTTGCTTCTTTATTGTCTCCTTGTTCTCTCTTTATTTTTTCTCTTTTTTTCTCTTTTGTATCTCTTTTGTAGCATCTTTTGTCTCCTTTTTGTCTCCTTTTTGTCTCCTTTTTGTTTCTTTTCTGTTTTTTTTTTTTTTTTCAAAGCAAAAAGTAAATAAAATAAAAACAAATAAAACAAAAATAAATAAAATAAAAATAAATAAAATAAAAATAAATAAAATAAAAATAAATAAAATAAAAATAAATAAAATATATTTTTTTATATAGGAGAGGTTGCTGAGCTACAGAAGAGATATAGAACAAGAATGTGAAGACATTTGTAACGAAGTACTACAAACCATAGATAGAGGTAACTCCTGCTGCTGCTGCTGCTGCTGCTGCTGCTGCT
>NW_013576163.1:6746-7051 GCF_000499745.2 Eimeria mitis
TAATATTTTTTTTTTATATAGGAGAGGTTGCTGAGCTACAGAAGAGATATAGAACAAGAATGTGAAGACATCTGTAACGAAGTACTACAAACCATAGATAGAGGTAACTCCTGCTGCTGCTGCTGCTGCTGCTGCTGCTGCTGCTGCTGCTGCTGATGCTGATGCTGCTGATGCTGCTGCTGCTGCTGCTGCTGGTGCTGTGGCTGGTGTTGCTGCTGCTGCTGGTGTGGGTGGTGTTGCTGCTGCTGCTGCTGCTGCTGGTGCTGTGGCTGGTGTTGCTGCTGCTGCTGTGTGGGTGGTGTTGC
>NW_013576163.1:8658-9680 GCF_000499745.2 Eimeria mitis
TATTTATTTATTTTTTATTCTTTTTGTTTTCTTTATTTTTTTTAATTTTTAGTATGTTTGTCTTGTTTTATTTTATTCTTTTATTTTTATTGTATTTGTTTTTCTTTTATTTATTTATTTATTTTTCTTTTTAATTTATTTGTCTCCTTTTGTCTCCTTTTTGTCTCCTTTTGTCTCTTTTTTAATTTTGTTTATTTTTGTTTGTTTTTATTCATTTTATATCTATCTCCTTTTGTCTCTTCCTTGTCTCTTTTATTTCTCTTTTTATTTATTTTTCTCTTTTTTATTTATTTTTCTTTTTCTATTTATTTTTCTTTTTAATTTATTTGTCTCCTTTTTGTCTCCTTTTGCTTTTTTTTAAATTTTTGTTTTTTTTTATTTTTTAAATTCATTTATCTGTCTCCTTTTGTCTCTGTCTTTCTTTTTAATTTATTTTTCTTTTATTTATTTATTTATTTTTATTTATTTATTTATTTTTATTTGTTTATTTATTTTTATTTATTTTTATTTTTTATTTATTTTTTTGTCTCTTTTGTCTCCTCAGGGCGACGATTTCGATAGAGTTGTTGGCGAGGCATCTCATGCATACGAAGAAGTCAGCAGCAACAATTTATTTTTTTTTTATTTTTATTTTTTTATTTTTTTTATCTTTTTTTTTTATTTTTCTGTTTCTTTTTCTCTTTCTTTCTTCTTATTTTATTTCTTTTCTCCTTTCTTTCTTTTTCTCTTTTTTTATTTTTCTTTTCTCTTTTTTTCTCTTTCTTTTTGATACCTAAATACCCCACCCTCCAGCTAGCCAGCTAAACAGCTAGCTAGCTAGCTAGCCAGCTAGCTATCCCAGCTAGCTAGCTAGCCAGCTAGCTAGCCAGCTAGCTAGCTAGCTACTAACCCACAGTACACCTAATCCACCTATTCAGCTAGCTAGCTACATAGTTATCTATCTATCCATTCCTGAATCGAGCTAGCTAGCCAGTCGGCTAGCTAGCTAGCTAGCTAGCCAGCTAGCTAGCTAGCTAGCTATC
>NW_013576163.1:9786-10004 GCF_000499745.2 Eimeria mitis
TTCTCTCTCTCGCTCTCCCTCTCTCTCCCCCCCTCTCCCTCTCTCTCTCCCTCTCTCTCTCTCTAGCTAGCCAGCTAGCTAGCTAGCTAGCTAGCTATCTATCTAAATATATCTAGATAAGGTGTATGTATATATACAGGCTTCACGTATAGCCGAAGAAGGCCTCCCTGAGGGTCACCCCGTCAGGCTGGGGATCGCTCTTAACTATTCTGTATTTT
>NW_013576163.1:10104-11067 GCF_000499745.2 Eimeria mitis
TTTGTTTTTGTTTTGTTTTATTTCTTCTTTGTTTTTTTATTTTTTTATTTTTTTTTGTTTTATTATATTTCTTTTTATTTCGTATTCTTTTTGTTTCATTCTATTTCTTTTTTATTTATTTCTCTCTCTTTTTTTTGTTTTATTGTATTTATTTGTTTTTTTATTCTTTTTGTTTTCTTTATTTTATTTTAATTTTTAGTATGTTTGTCTTGTTTTATTTTATTCTTTTATTTTTATTGTATTTGTTCTGTTTTTATTTTATTGTTTTATTTTTATTTATTTAGTTTTTTATGTCTCCTTTTGTCTCCTTTTTGTCTCCTTTTGTCTCCTTTTTAATTTTGTTTATTTTTGTTTGTTTTTATTCATTTTATATATATCTCCTTTTGTCTCTTCCTTGTCTCTTTTATTTCTCTTTTTATTTGTTTTTCTTTATTTATTTATTTATTTTTCTTTTTAATTTATTTGTCTCCTTTTGTCTCCTTTTTGTCTCCTTTTTGTCTCCTTTTGCTTTTTTTTAAATTTTTGTTTTTTTCTTTTTTTAATTCATTTTTATCTGTCTCCTTTTGTCTCTGTTTTTTCTTTTTAATTTATTTTTCTTTTATTTATTTATTTGTTTTTATTTATTTATTTTTATTTGTTTTTATTTTTTATTTATTTTTTTGTCTCTTTGTTGTCTCCTCAGGGCGACGATTTCGATAGAGTTGTTGGCGAGGCATCTCATGCATACGAAGAAGTCAGCAGCAACATTTATTTGTTTATTTTTATTTATTTTTATTTATTTTTATTTTTTTTTATTTTTTTATTTCCTTTTCTCTTTCTTTCTTCTTCTTTTATTTCTTTTATTCTTTCTTTCTTTTTCTTTTTTTTATTTTTCTTTTCCCTCTTTTTTCCTCTTTGATACCTAAATACCCCACCCTCCAGCTAGCCAGCTAAACAGCTAGCTAGCTAGCTAGCCAGCTAGCT
>NW_013576163.1:11343-11848 GCF_000499745.2 Eimeria mitis
CCTCTCCCTCTCTCTCTCCCTCTCTTTCCCTCTCTCTCTCTCTAGCTAGCCAGCTAGCTAGCTAGCTATCTATCTATCTATCTGTCTATCTAAATATATCTAGACAAAGTGTATGTATATATACAGGCTTCACGCATAGCCGAAGAAGGCCTCCCTGAGGGTCACCCCGTCAGGCTGGGGATCGCTCTTAACTATTCTGTATTTTATTTCGAAGCATTAGGAAACCCTGGTAAACCCTAAACCCTAAACCCTAGATATTATAAACCCTAAACCCTAAACCCTAAACCCTAGATATTCTATATTATAGAAGAAATAGTACAGATGTTTTAGGTATTATAAGCTCTCAACTATTCTGTATTTTATTCCGAGGCACTAGGAAACCCTCGTAAACCCTAAACCCTAAACCCTAAACCCTAAACCCTAGATATTATAAATAATATAGATGTTATATATATTATAAATATTATAAATAGTATGGATAGTATAGATATTATAGGCTCTCAAC
>NW_013576163.1:12645-12810 GCF_000499745.2 Eimeria mitis
AACCCTAAACCCTAGATATTATAAACCCTAAACCCTAGATATTCTAAACCCTAAACCCTAGATATTTTAAGTATTATAAACCCTGCTGCTGATGCTGCTGCTGCTGATGCTGCTGCTGCTGCTGCTGATGCTGCTGCTGCTGCTGCTGGTGCTGCTGCTGCTGCT
>NW_013576163.1:14027-14564 GCF_000499745.2 Eimeria mitis
TTTTTGTATTTATCGTTTTTTTATTTTCTCTTTTTTTGCCTCCTTTTGTCTCCTTTTTATTTTTTTATTTTTTTAATTTTTTATTTATTTTTTATTTTTTTAAATTTATTTTTGTTTGTTTTTGTTTCTTTTTTGTTTCTTTTTTGTGTTTTTATTGTCTCCTTTTTGTCTCTCTATTCTCTCCTCTCATTTGTCTATTTATTGTTTCTTTTTGTCTCCTTTTGTCTCCTTTTGTCTCCTTTTGTCTTTTTCTTTCTTTTTTATTTTTGTTTTTTTTTTGTTTCTTTTTTGTCTCCTTTTTGTCTCTTTATTGTCTCCTCTTATTTTTGTATTGTTTTTTTATTTTCTCTTTTTTGTCTCCTTTCGTCTCCTTTTGTTTTTTTTTGTTTCTTTTTTGTCTCCACAGCAACAGCTAGCTATATCTATAACTAGCCGTAGCTAGTAACTAGCTAGCTGTAGCTAGCTGTAGCTAGCTGTAGCTAGCTACAGACGGCCAGCAGATAGTTAAAGGCCAAATGTTGCACGTAGTGAGAGACA
>NW_013576163.1:14594-14682 GCF_000499745.2 Eimeria mitis
AGCTTTCTATAGCTGGGTGTAGCTAGCTGTAGCTAGCTGTAGCTAGCTACAGCTAGCTAGATAGCTGGGTGCGGCTAGCTGCAGCTAG
>NW_013576163.1:14875-15055 GCF_000499745.2 Eimeria mitis
CAACTGCTGCAGCAGCAGCAGCAGCTGCAGCAGGCTAGCTCGCCTGAGCCGCCACCATAGAAAAGAGACAAACAGAAAAGGAGACATAGAATGAATGAACTAATAAACTATGCTGCTGCTGCTGCTGCTGCTGCTGCTGCTGCTGTTGCTGCTGCTGCTGCTGCTGCTGCTGCTGCTGTT
>NW_013576163.1:15261-15408 GCF_000499745.2 Eimeria mitis
AAACCCTCATCATATCTAGGGGCCCCTCAGGGGCCCCCTGGACCCCTTACAGGGAGGGGGGGGCCCCCCAGTACCCACTGACAGGGGGGCCCCCCGAGGCCCCCCGAGGGGGCCCCCCAGTACCCCTTGAAAGGGGCCCCCCCCCCT
>NW_013576164.1:0-254 GCF_000499745.2 Eimeria mitis
ATATTTAATTATTTTTATTTATATTTATTTATATTTATTTATATTTATTTTTATTTTTATTTTTTGTTGATAGGAGGGTGCCGAAGAAGAAACAAAAACCATTTTGCTTTCAGAGCCAAACAGAATAGGCCACGGTCTCTATCTAGTAAGAAATATATAAATATATAAATTAAAAAAAAAATAAATAAAATAAATAAATAAAAATAAATAAACATATATACATATATATATATATATATATATATATATATATA
>NW_013576164.1:1279-1966 GCF_000499745.2 Eimeria mitis
GTTTTGTTTTATTTTGTTTTGTTTTATTTTGTTTTGTTTTATTTTGTTTTGTTTTATTTGTTTTATTTTATTTGTTTTTATTTTAGTTTATTTTATTTAATTTTATTTTTGTTTTTTTTGTTTTGTGCTGCCCCTCCTCAAACATACGAACACTCAACCTGAAGTAAGTTTTTATTTTTTTATTTTTTATTTATTTTATTTTATTTTATTTTATTTGTTTTTATTGTTTTTTCTTTTAATTATTTTTATTATATTTCTGTTTGTTTGTCGTTTGTTTTGATTTATTTTTTTTTAATTTTATTTGCGCAGTATATTTTATTTTCAACAAATTTTGTTTTTGTATTTATTTTATTTTTTATTTATTTTTTATTTATTTTATTTTTTTATTTTTTTAGTTTTTTTTTATTATCCTTTTGTTGCTTATTGATTTACCTTGCTGTTGGTTAGTATACATTTATTTTATATTTATTTTCTCTTTTTTTTATTTGTTTTATATCTCTTTTATTATGTATTTATTTATATTTATTTATATTTATTTTATATATTGGCATTTCCTTTTTTTGTTTTATTTGCTTTGCATATATCCCGTTACACATTTATTTATATTTATTTATCTTTATTTAATATATTATTATACCGTTTTCTTTTGTTTATATATATATATATATATATATATATATATATATA
>NW_013576165.1:0-578 GCF_000499745.2 Eimeria mitis
TTTTTTTTTTTTTTTTTTTTTTTTTTTTTTTTTTTTTTTTTTTTTTTTTTTTTTTTTTTTGGGGTTTATGTGGGTTTGTTTGTATGTTTTTATATGTATACATATTTCTGTATTTGTTTATTGGTACTTATTTATATATTTATATTTATATATTTGTATGTATGTGTATATATATATATATGTATTTGTTTATATTCCTTTTCTCTTTTTGAGTATATATATATATATATATACATATACTGTTTTCTTTCTTTTTTTCTTCTGTTTTTCTTGTTTTTGTTTTTGTTGTTCTTCTCTTTTCGCTTTTTTTGTTTTTTTTCTTCTCCCGGTTGCTGTTGTTTTTTTTTTCTCTTTTTTTTTGTTTTTTTTTGTTTGTTTTTTTTTGTTTCTTTTGTGTTCTTTTTCTTTTCTTTCTTTGTTTACATTTGCCGTTGTATTTTTTCTTTTTTCTTTTTTGTTTCTCTTCTTCTTTTTCTTTATCTGTTTGTCTCCTTTTTGTTTCTTTTTGTTTTTTTTTTATTCTTTTATCTGTCTCCTTTTCTCTCTGTTTACTATTATTTTATTTGTTTCCTTTTTGT
>NW_013576166.1:1311-1455 GCF_000499745.2 Eimeria mitis
TATAAATATATACATATATATATATATTTATTTATTTATATTTATATTTATTTATTTATGTTTGCAGAGCGTCGCAGCAATACTATTATCTTTATTAGATAAGCCTGTTATCTCCTTTTTTTTTTTTCTTTTTTTTTTTTTTTT
>NW_013576166.1:1637-1875 GCF_000499745.2 Eimeria mitis
AAATAAATAGATATATTTGTATTTATTTGTTTATGTCTGCAGAGCGTCGCAGCAATCCTATTATCTTTATTAGATAAGCCTGAGGCCTCTACACTGATCCCTGAGTTAATAAAAGACAGCCCCAAACTGCTGCATGCGTTTTTGGGTTTGTTAGATAAACACCACAAAGATAGACACCTCATGAGGTAAATATATGTATATATATATATATATGTATATATATATATATATATATATA
>NW_013576167.1:0-1151 GCF_000499745.2 Eimeria mitis
TTTTTTTTTTTTTTTTTTTTTTTTCGTTCTTATATTTTATTTCTTTACTTCCTTTTCTTTATACAAATAAATAAACAAATAAATGCATAAATAAATAACTAAATAAATACTTTATCTATGCACACGCAGGCTAAACGGGGGCCCCTAGTAGGGTACGGGGGCCCTTTTGGGGCCCCTCAGTGACCTTTTGGGGGCCCCTGGGGGCCCCTGAGCGACCTTTGGGGGGCCCCTGGGGGCCCCTAGGAGGGTACTAGGGGCCCTTCCGAGGAGCCCTAAAAGGGTACTGGGGCCCCCAACAGGGTACTGGGGGCCCTAGCAGGGTACGGGGGGCCCTTGGGGGCTTTAGGGGGGCCCCTGGGGGCCCCTAGGGGGCCCCTTGAGCGGAGTTGAATGAGGGCTTAGGAGGAGTAGGCGAAGGGCCCTTGATACTTCTGGGGGCCCTGGGGGCCCCAAAAGGGTACTGGGGGCCCCCCAAGGGTACTGGGGGCCCCGCAAGGGTACTGGGGGCCCCCAGAGGGTACTGGGGGCCCTCAAAGGGTACTAGGGGGCCCCCCTGGGGGCCCTCGTTGCTGTTGGTTTTGTTTTGTCTCGGGGACGAATGAAGCGGAAGAAGGAAGACTCAAATCAGGCAAAATAAACAAAAACCACAAACAAAGACAAACCCTAAACCCTAAACCCTAAACCCTAAACCACCGCAACTAGCGTCTCGCTGTAGGCCCCGTAGAAAGCAGATCCTTCAGCCACGGAAAAAACCCTTTATGAATTTGAAACCCATAATTCTAGGGTTTAGGGTTTAGAGTTAGGGTTTAGGGTTTAGGGTTTAGGGTTTAGGGTTTAGGGTTTAGGGTTTAGGGTTTGCGTCGGCGGTGACACGGCGCTCTGATGGGGCCCCCCAGTGGATCGGGGGGCCCCCCCAGTACCCTCTAAATATGTTATTCTCTACACATAATATTTCACCGCAATAAATCGTATTTTCTTTTATATTCTAGGGTTTAGGGTTTACGTTCTAGGGTTTAGGGTTTAGGGTTTAGGGTTTAGGGTTTAGGCTGATGGCTTCGTTCTCCCCCCTGGCGTGTTTCGCAAATGAAGGCGACGAAGAAGACGACTTCTTTGGGGGCGTTCTCTCGCAAGAGGAAGGTAAGCAGCAGCAG
>NW_013576168.1:0-389 GCF_000499745.2 Eimeria mitis
TTTTTTTTTTTTTTTTTTTTTTTTTTTTTTTTTTTTTTTTAGCCTGTGATAGATGGTCCTCCTCCCCCCGGGCTCCGTGGCCACACAGCAACCTTCATAGAAACAAAAATGTATTTATTTGGGGGTTTTGACGGCCACCGCCGTCTCAATGATATTTATATATTATCTACAAAACGCATGCAGTGGGAAAGACCAATAGAAGGGGGGCCCCCTGGGGGGCCCAGTACCCACACTACTGGGGGGGCGGGGGCCCCCTCATACACCGCAGCAACAAACTACCCTGGCAGCAGCAGTAGTAATACACTCGCTATAGGGGGCCCCTCCTCTCGGTGTAGTAGTAATAGAGGGTTTGGGGGGGGTGGTGGGGGCCCCCCCAATGAAGGGGGGGG
>NW_013576168.1:623-803 GCF_000499745.2 Eimeria mitis
CTGGTATTTGTAGTGATATTATATTAAATATAAATGGATACAAACTGCATGCACATAGATGTATACTGGCTTCTCGTTGTGTTTTTTTTTTTAATATGTTTAGCTGTAATATGAAAGAAAGTACACAAAAAGAAATATATATAAAAGGGTGGGCCCTCGAGCCCTATAAAGTTATGTTAC
>NW_013576168.1:927-1435 GCF_000499745.2 Eimeria mitis
TAATTAATTAATTTATTTATTTATTAAATTGGGAAAAAATATATTTTCATTTGTTGTGGGATTTAGTTCTTTTTGTCTCTGCATGCATGCATGCATGCATGCATGCATGCATGCTTGTCTGCATGCATGCATGCATTTATGTTGTCTGCATGCATGCAACTGCATGCATGCATCTGCATACACCTGCATGCATACACCTGCATGCATACACCTGCATGCATACACCTGCATGCATCCGCATGCACCTGCATGCATGCATGCATGCATGCATGCATGCATGCATCTGCATGCATGCATTTGTTTGTTTATGTGTGTGTATGTATGCAGGTGCTGGGTATAGCGGACCACTACGGTTTATGTATATTAAAGGAGTTATGTGAATGTAAATTAATAAAATATATATCTTTATCTTCTGTTTGTTTTTTTTTGTGTATTTCCGATAGATACCAAGCCCCAAAACTAAAACAAAAATGTTTATCTTTTTTATTTAAATATAAAGAACAAGTTG
>NW_013576168.1:1579-1874 GCF_000499745.2 Eimeria mitis
GGGTGGTGCTGCTGCTGCGGAGCAGCAGCAGCAGCAGCAGCAGCAGCATAGTACAGATGAAGATACAGACTAGCTGTATGTACACCTCAATATACACAACACTATATACACTCTAAACCCTAAACCCTAAACCCTAAACCCTAAACCCTTTGTTATATATAATTACGCAGTGGTAAACACAAAAGTGTTGCAGCAGCAGCAGCAGCAGAAGCTGCTGCTGCTGCAGCAGATGCTGCAGCAGGCAGTGCTGCTGCGAATGAGTTGCTGCCTCTACACCAGGTTCAGCAGCAGCAGC
>NW_013576169.1:0-249 GCF_000499745.2 Eimeria mitis
TGTTTTTATTTGTATTTTTTATTTTTATTTTTATTGGTGTTATTCTTATTTTTATTATTATATTATTATTTTATTATTATTTTATTTTTTTATTTTTTTATTATTTTTTTATTATTTTTTTATTATTTTATGATGGTGGTGGTGACTATGATGATGCTTGCTATGCGGGTGGTGAGAGTTATATATACTATATATATATATATATATATATATATATATATATATATATATATATATATATATATATAT
>NW_013576169.1:1720-1873 GCF_000499745.2 Eimeria mitis
TGGTATTGCGACAACAAGAATAACAACGGCAGCAGCAGCAGCAACAAAGAAACAGCAGCAACTGCTGCACGACCTGCAGCAGCAGAAGCAGCAGCAGCAGCAGCAGCAGCTGCTGCTGCTGCTGCTGCTGCTGCTGTTGACGAAGACAGGGGG
>NW_013576170.1:0-924 GCF_000499745.2 Eimeria mitis
TCAGCCTGCGGGCAGACTGGTGCCTGGTCCGAGGCACAGCTGTGCCTCCTACGTAGCCTTAATAAGGGGCTAGCATCTATGTTTTCGCTTCATCTTGGACGGACTTTTTCCCTGTTGGAATGCATCCGAGGACTGGCGCTCAACGCGGCGTCTAGCTCTTGGCAAACAGTTTGTTGCTGAGCCTACATAACCGTCGTTGCGTTCAAGCGCACAGCACAGCAACTAATTAGAGGGAAATGCTCCCGCGACTGCACCCGTGGGTGTCGGTTTAGGGTCTGCTTCGTTCCAATGACCGCACAATGGACCGTCTTTCTGATGGGATGCGGGTCTCCGCTAAATATGCATTCAATATCCTTCTTTTGAACGTACATGTGTTTGCTGGAGCCTGTTGATAAGTTCTCTCTCTTCACGTTCGAGCTCAGCTACCCTCGCCGCAAACGCTTCCCTCTGCGCAATGCAACGTCGCTCGACGCACACCCCAAGCAACTACCACCACGCACTACAAACCAGCCATAATTGGAAGGCAAAATGCTGAATTGAGAAGACTATCGCTGGTCATTGCAGGCAGCGGACAGACACCCGCTCCTGCGTAGACGCCGTTCATATGGACGTGGGTCTCTCAGAACTTTACCTTCCTCTCTTCTTCTGCCACTCTTGCATCGTAATTGGAATGGGTTTCCTCAAGGCGACGTTGCTGAGTCCAAACAAATAACGGGGCCTCTAAAGTGGGTTCAAAGATCCTCTGCTGTTTCTAAGCACAAGCTAGTGGGAAACGGAGCAGGTATACTTTGTGTCTATGCTAGGGCAGCAAGCCCTTGTAGGCACCGTAATGGTGGGGAGGGAAAGAAACAATTGTGTCTGACTGCACCTGTTCAAGCCGTCTCCGCTCGCGTGATTGCTGGTGTTCTCTGCGGACTTGCTGTG
>NW_013576170.1:1022-1873 GCF_000499745.2 Eimeria mitis
GTGCGTACCTTTTGGCTTCTGTTTGCCGTCTCCTAGCCTCGTCTCGCGCCTTTTTGTTACGTTCGCGTTGCGCCGCATTTGCTTGTTGTATTTCCAAGACTTGCCGCTCCCTTTCGGCTTGTTGCTGACAAGAGAAGAACCGAAGGATGCGAAACGAATTCATGCAGAAATATTGTATTGATGTTGATGTCAATGCATGTGCGGCAAGGTAAATTGCCGTGGTCAAGCGGCACATACTTGCTGCCGGAATTCCTGTCGTTTCTTTTCTCGCTGACGAATTTCGTCGAGGGTGCGGGTTTTTTGCATTAACTGCTCAACCTTCTTCTTGGCTTTTGCATCTTCTTGCTGAGGAAGAAAAGCTGTGGCCAGACATATTGACTAGAATGGGGCAAACACCAACTGTTCTGGAGGCTGTGGTGGAAATTCGACAGAGAATTACTTGTGCAGGCAGCTAGCGCTGTCCTCCAGTTTGGAAGACTGTGGGAGCACTTCCTTTTGTACTATGCTGCCGTCAGAAATACATTAGCTATGCATACAAATATCTATATGTGCATATAAAGGGAGCAAAACCTAAACTGTTTATTCGCAGTGAGGATACCCGAAGGAGTGCAATGCGATTGGCCAGGAGTTGCGCATCAAGTTCAGCTTGCTTCCGCTGGTCCTTCGCCTCCGCTAGGGATATCTTTTCAGTATGCGGCGTGACCGCCATGATGTACGGCTCCCCTACGCGAGCTCGCTGTCAATAGAGGGAATATTCCTGTGGTGAACTACAAGGTGTTGAATCCCCATGTGTCGCCGGGCGGCAACATGGGAAGCCTAGAGAAGGCAGCTGAAATAACAGTCCAGGCAGT
>NW_013576171.1:0-487 GCF_000499745.2 Eimeria mitis
AACACCCAGCACCAGATATAAAGAAAAAGGAGACAGAAGAGACAGAAAGGAGACAGAGAGAGAGAGAGAGAGGGGGTTGAGAGAAAGAGAGAAAAAAAAATAGAGAAAATAGAAAAAATAGAGACAAAAAAGGAGACAGATTTATGTTAAAACCATTCATATTGTCTAAGCTATCAACACCCAGCACCAGATATAAAGAAAAAGAAAAAGGAGACAGAAGAGACAGAAAAGGAGACAGAGGAGATAGAGAGGAGACAGAGAGAGGGGATTGAGAGAAAGAGAGAGAAAAAAATAGAGAAAAGAGAAAAAAAGAGACAAAAAAGGAGACATATTTATGTTAATACCCTTCATATAGTTTAAAAGATCAACACTCAGCACCAGATATAAAGAAAAAGAAAAAAGGAGACAGAAGAGACAGAAAAGGAGACAGAGACAGAGGAGACAGAGACAGAGGAGACAGAGAGAGAGAGAAAAAAAAACAAACTTA
>NW_013576171.1:500-1362 GCF_000499745.2 Eimeria mitis
AAAAAAAAAAAAAATTTTTTTTTTTTTTTTTTTTTTTTTTTTTTTTTTTTTTTTTTTATTTTATATATTTTTTTATTTTACCCTTCTATTTCCCATTTCTTTTCTGAGCTTTGCTGCAGCTTGTTGCACTTGTATAGAAGTAGCTCTATTGATGAACTCATCGCTGTCTATGCCGATAGGTATAGATATACACCTCGCATAGACTCCCCCAACAGGAGCAGCAAGAACTCCTCTTTGTGTGATTTCCAGCCCCAAAGTTTGCATGCATGCAGAGAAGAAATGATGTTTATAAGACTCAACATGAAACCCTAATAAATTAGCGCTTAATAGACCCGTCAATAGCTCAACCCTATAAGGTAATAAACGAAAAAGCTCACTAGAAGGAAAAGGAGTATGTAAAAACCAACCTATCAATATATCTATGTTGCTGCTGTTGTTTGTTGTTGCGTTTGTATTCGTACCACTGCTGCTGCTGCTGCTGCTGCTGCTGCTGTTGCTGCTGCTGCTGCTGGTGGGGTTGTTGTTGCTGTATCTGTCTCTTAGTAACTTCGGCAACAGCATCAAGTGGTAGTCGTGCACCCACACCATATCTCCCGGTTGTAGTATCTGCAGCAGCAGCAGCAGCAGAAGCAGCAGCAGCAGCAGCAGCAGCAGCAGGAGCAGTAGCGGTAGCGGTGGCGGTAACAGCAGCAACAGCAGAGACAGCAGCAGCAGCAGCACAAGTAGCAGCAGATGGAGATACAGCAACAAATAAAACAGCAACAGATATACAGCAGCAAATGAAAAAACAGCAGCAGCAGCAGCAGCAGCAGCAGCAGCAGCAGCAGCAGCAGCAGCAGCAGCAGATGCAGCAGAATATCAT
>NW_013576171.1:1462-1992 GCF_000499745.2 Eimeria mitis
AAATAAAAAAAAAAAAGAAAAAGACAGAACCAAGGAGACAAACAAAAAGAGAAAAACAAAGACAAACAAAAGGAGACAAACAAAAAGGAGACAAAAGGAGACAGTACTTACATCAGCAACAGCATCACAGAAGAGTTCATTAGCATGTACATAAGCTCTCCACTGCATGAGACAAAAAAATAAAAAAAAAAAAGAAAAAGACAGAACCAAGGAGACAAACAAAAAGAGAAAAACAAAGACAAACAAAGACAAACAAACAAAGACAAAAGGAGACAAAAGGAGACAAAAGGAGACAGCAACAAAGGCCCTTACATCAGCAACAGCATCACAGAAGAGTTCATTAGCATGTACATAAGCTCTCCACTGCATGAGGAGACAAAAAAGAGGTAAAAAAAGAAGGAGAAAAAAACAAAGAGACAAACAAAAACAGAAAAACAAAGACAAACAAACAAAGACAAAAGGAGACAAAAGGAGACAAAAGGAGACAGTAAACCCCTTACATCAGCAACAGCATCACAGAAGAGTTCATT
>NW_013576171.1:2092-2821 GCF_000499745.2 Eimeria mitis
TACATAAGCTCTCCACTGCATGATGCTTTGTTCTTCTCCTTTATCTAGGTCAAGGGGGGGGGGGAGGTAGTGCAGCAGGGGCCATAATATATTATTACAAAAGCCATTATAATATAAGTTTATAGTTTGTTGATCGAGGAAGACAGGCGTACACCCGAGCTGTTTATATTCTGCTGTGAGGCGAGGCCGCAGCACGTGCGGTGTATCTACACCTGGCCAACCCACCCAGTGTATACACCCTAAACCCTTTATACCCCTCAAACCAGAAACTAAACCACCGCCGCTTTGTGTATATATAAACTCGTTTTCTTTGTTTATACACACGCTCAGAGGGAGACGGTTTGCTACTATTATTAAACGTCTATTGCTGCTGCTGCTGCTGCTGTTGCTGCTGCTGTTTTTGTTGCTGCTTGATACGCTCTTCTTGCTGCTGTTGCTGCTCATGCTGCTGCTGCTGCTGCGGATACTGCTGCTGCTGCTGCTGCGCATGCAAGACGAATCCCAGTTGGGGCTGCTCCCGTCGTCAACAGATCCTCTTTTGTATCTTCTGCGGCTGCTGCTGCTGCTGCTGCTGCTTCTGCTGCTGCTGCTGCTTCTGCTCCTGTTGCTGCTGCTGCTGCTGCTGCTGTTGCTGCTGCTGCTGCTTTCCCTCTCCAGCCCTGCAGCTGAAATCTGCTGCCATTGCGGACGCTCTAAAGAGAAACCCGTTTGGTCAGCAGCAACCCACGG
>NW_013576171.1:8247-8436 GCF_000499745.2 Eimeria mitis
CTGCTGCTGCTGCTGCTGCTGCTGCTGTTGCTGCTGCTGCTGGTGCTGGTAGTCCTTCTGCTGCTGCGTCTGCTGCTGTTAGTACCCCTGCTGCTGTTACCAGTACTCCTGCTGCTGCTGCAATCTGAGCAGCAGCGACAGCAGCGACAACAGCAGCAGCAGCAACAACTGAGGCCGGGAGTGACAGCT
>NW_013576171.1:8536-10189 GCF_000499745.2 Eimeria mitis
TTGTTACTTTTTTGTCTCCTAAATGAAATAAAATAAAAACAAGAAAATACAACAATTAAAATTTCGTTGAGTAGATAAAGAACGAAGGCTTAACTCTGCAGTGACCCTGCTGCTGCTGCTGCTGCTGCGCCTGCTGCTGCTGCTGCTGCTGCTGCTGCAGCTGCTGCTGCTGCTGCAGCTTTTGGTACACGGAAAGAACGGTGTTGAAACAGATAGAAAAGGAAAATAGAAAAAATATAAACCCGAGTATAACAATGGAAGCAGCAGGCGACACGCAGTGCAGCAGCAGCAGCAGCAGGAGCAGCAGCAGCAGCAGCAGCTGCTGCTGCTGCTGCTGCTGCTGCTGCTGCATGCACGGCCAACGACGTTGTCTCTCTTCTGTTGTCTCCGACTTTTGGTATTTTTTTTAAATTAAAAAAAAAGTTTTTAGCTGCAAATGAAAAAGGTAGAGCTAGTGTAGCAGCAGCAACAAGGGCAACAGCAGCAGCAACAGCAGCAGCAGCAGCAGCTGCTGCTGCTGCTGCTGCTGCAGTTCTCCAATGGACCGGTGGTCTGTCCACTGGTATCCCCGCTGCTAAGGTATCAAGGTACCGGGGTCTTTGATGCGCATTGGTATAGCTCTAGGGTTTAGGGTTTAGGGTTTAGGGTTTTAGGGTTTAGGGTTTAGGGTTTAGGGTTTTAGGGTTTAGGGTTTAGGATCCATCGGAGTTATTTGTTAGAGTTTCTTCTTTGTTGATTCGCCTGAAACTAGGGTTTAGGGTTTAGGGTTTAGGGTTTGTGTGTATGCGCATGCATGTTGAGCTGCCTATACACCCCACGCTGTCTCTGCAGCAGCAGCACTCTTGCTGCTGCTGTCTTTCTCCCTCGCGGCAACAGCAACAACAATAAAAATAATAAAACTTTTTGTAATAAAAAAATAAAAAAAAAAAAATAAATATAAGTATAATAAAAAATAAAAAAAAACAAAAGATAATAATTATAATAAAAATAAATAAAAAAATAAAAAATAAATAAAAATTAAAATAAAAAGAAAAATATAAAAAAGTCCATCCGCAGTAACAGTTTGTCTCCATCAAACATTCACACCTGCTGCAGCAGCAGCACCTGCAGCAGCAGCAGCAGCTGCTGCTGCTGCTGCTGCTGCAGTAGCAACGGCAGGAGCAGCAGCAGCTGCTGCTGCTGCTGTAGCAACGGCAGGAGCAGCAGCAGCTGCTGCTGCTGCTGTAGCAACGACAGAAGCAGCAGCTGCTGCTGCTGCTGCAGTAGCAGCTGCTGCTACTGCTCTTGCTGCTGCTGGCTAGAGCAGCAGACAGCCAAGATAAACTGCAGCACAGAGCAACAGTTCCTGCTTTTCTGCTGCTGCTGCTGCTGCTGCTGCTGCAGCACCATGAACAGCAGCAGCAGCACCATGAACAGCAGCAGCAGCACCGACGCAGCAGCAGCAGCAGGAACTCATATACTGTTGCTGCTGCTTTCGCAGCAGCAGCAGCAAGATCTGCTGCTTGCTGCGGTTGCTGCAGTCTGCGCCGTTGCTCTTGCGGCTGCTGCTGCGATTGCTCCTGCAGCAGCAGCAGCAGCAGCAACAGCAGCAGCAGCAGTAGTGAATGCAGTCGCAGCAGAGACAGGTGCTAGAACAGCAGAAGCAGCAGCAGC
>NW_013576171.1:10444-10650 GCF_000499745.2 Eimeria mitis
TGCTGCTGCTGCTGCTTACAACCCACGACCTTCTATCGAGACTTTTGCTGCCTTTGTGGGGCGGCGCGGGCCCCTGGCGCCGATGCGCAGCGCCCGGTTCATCTGCAGCAGCAGCAGCAGCAGCAGCAGCAGCAGCACAGCAGCAGCAGCAGCAGTAGTGAATGCAGTCGCAGCAGAGACAGGTGCTAGAACAGCAGAAGCAGCAG
>NW_013576171.1:11683-15125 GCF_000499745.2 Eimeria mitis
GAATAAAAATAAAATAAAATAAAATAAAAATTATAATTATTTTTATTTGAGTCAAATTAAATTAAATTAAAACCAAAATAAAAGAAAATAAAATAAAATAAAGTAAAATAAAATAAAATAAAATAAAATAAAAATAAAATAAAATAAAAGGAGACTTCTAACTAGGAGAAGGTAAAAGGAGACAAAAGGGGACAGTAAAAAAGAAAGAAAAATAAAAAGGAGACAAAAGGAGACAAAGAACGAAAATAGAAAGGAGAAAAAGGGGGAGACAGAAAGAGACAAAAGGAGACAAAAGGAGACAAAAGGAGACAAAAGGAGACAGAAAAGACAAAGACAAGGGGACAAATACAAACGAAAAGGAGACACATAATACACAATCGGAGACAAAAGGAGACAAAAAAAAGACAAAAGGAGACAAAAGGAGACAGAAAAGACAAAGGAGACAAAAAAACAAAAAGGAGACACATTATACACAAACGGAGACAAAAACAAAAAGGAGACAAAAGGAGACAGAACAGACAAAGACAAGGAGACAAAAAAAAGGAGACACTTTATATAAAAAAGGAGACAAAAGGAGGCAGAAAAGACAAAGACAAGGAGACAAAAAAAAAGGAGACACATAATACCAACACCCCACACCCCCTGTCTTACTTTCTGTCTTCTGAGAAAACTGCTGCGCCGCCTGTGCTGCCTGCAGCAAAAAAATAAAATAAAATAAAATAAAATAAAATAAAATAAAATAAAATAAAAAATAAATAAAATAAAATAAAAACAAAAAATAAATAAAATAAAAACAAATATATATAAAAGTATATAATAATAAAAATAATTATTATTATTATACACAAAACAAATAAAAACAACAGCAACAAAAAAAAACAAAAATAAAAAAAAAAGCAAAAATAAAAACAATAAAAAAATATAATAATTATAATAATAATATAAACAAGTATATATACAAAAAGACAAAAAAAACAATAAAAACAAAAAAATATTAAAAAATAAAAAGTATCGATAAAAACAAAAATAACAACAAAAAAAAAAATAATAAAAAAGGCACATCCGTGCTGCAGCAGCAGCAACAGCAACACCAGCAGCAGCAGCCGCAGCAGCTGCACCAGCAGCAGCAACAGCAGCAGCAGCACCACCACCAGCACTAGCACCAGCCGCACCAGCAGCAGCAACAACAGCAACAGCAGCAACAGCAACACCAGCAGCAATAGCAGCAGCAGCAGCAACAGCACCAGCAGCAGCAGCAGCAGCTGCAGCAGCAGCAGCAGCAGCAGAGGTTCACCTTCACGAGTCTTTGCTGCAGATCCAAATCGTTCGCCTCGAAGGCTCTCTCCCTCTCTGACATTAGCTGCCGATGGCTGAGCAGCAGCAGCAGCAGCAGCAGCAGCAGCAGTGGCAACAGCAGCAGCAGTAACAGCAGCAGCAGCAGCAGCAGCAACACCAGCAAAGGAGAAGTGAAATGCACGCCGAAGGTTCCCTCCATAGAGCAGACGAGCAGCAAGAAGCGGCAGCAGAAAGAGTAGCAGCAGCAGCAGCAGCCGCAGCCGCAGCAGCAGCAGCAGAAACAACAACAAGACGAACAGAAGCAGCAGCAACATCAGCAGCAACAGCAGCAGGGACAGCAACGGAGGCAGTAGCAGCAACAGCAACACCCGTAGCAGCAACAAAAGAAACAACAGCAGCAGTGCAGCAGCAACACCACCACCACCACCACCAGCAAAAAACAGCAGCAGCTGCTGCAGCAACACAAGCGGCAGCAGCAGCAGCAGCAACAGAAGCAGCAGCAGCAACAGCAGCAGCAGCAGCAGCAGCAGCAGCAACAGAAGCAGCAGCAGCAGCAGCAGCAGCAGCAACAGCAGCAACACCAGCAGCAGCAGCAGCACGAGCAGCAGCAGCAGCAGCAGCAGCACGAGCAGCAGCAGGAGCAGCAACAGCAGCAACAGCACCAGCAGCAGCAGCAACAGCAGCAGCAGCAGCAACAGCAACAGCAGCAGCAGCAACAGAAGCAGCGCCAGCACCAGCAGCACCAGCAGCACCAGCACCAGCACCAGCAGCAGCAGCAGCAGCAGCAACAGAAGCAGCAGCAGCAACAGAAGCAGCAGCAGCAGCAGCAGCAGCAGCAGCAGCAGCAAAGATATACCTGGACCCCAGCCCCAAGACAGGTCTCATCCATTTCTGAATTAGCTCTCTTATCAGCTGGCGGTTTGCTTCGGTTTCATCTGCAACAAACCCTAAACCCTAAACCCTAAACCCTAAACCCTAAACCCTAGAATGTACCTAAACCCTAAACCCTAAACCCTAAACTCTAAACCCTAAACCTAAACCCTAAACCCTAAACACTAATAAACCCTAAAAAAACACACAAAATAGATAGACAAACAAAACAACAAAACAAAAAGAAACAAAACAACAAAATAAATAAATAAACAAAATAAATAAATAAAATAAATAAACAAACAAAACAAACAAACCAAAAAAAAAAGAAAAAAACCTGACAATCATGCTGCCAGAGAAGAACGAGTACTTTTCCTAGATCGTAAATAAACAAACAAAAAACCAAAAAAACAAAAAAACAAAAAAACAAAAAAACAAAACAAACAAAACAAGAAAAACAAAACAAACAAAACAAACAAAAAAACAAACAAACAAACAAAACAAAATAAATAAACAAACCCCACAATCATGCTGCCAGAGTAGAACGAGTACTTTCCCTAGATCGTAAATAAACAAACTAAACAAACTAGACAAACAAACTAAACAAAATAAACAAACAAGATAAATAAACAAAATAAATAAACAAAACAAACAAAACAAACAAACAAAATAAATAAAAAAACAAAATAAAAAAACAAACAAACCCCACCATCATGCTGCCAGAGAAGAACGAGAACCTTTCCTAGATCGTAAATAAGCAAACAAAAAACCAAAAAAAACAAAAAAACAAAAAAACAAAAAAACAAAAAAACAAAACAAAACAAGCTAAACAAAACAAACAAAATAAACAAAACAAAACAAAAAAAAATAAATAAATAAAATAAACAAACCCCACCATCATGCTGCCAGAGTAGAACGAGAACCTTTCCTAGATCGTTGTTAGCTAGGTCTTGTGCTGTAATCGGCAGTTTATTAATTACACTCAAAAGACGGCTCCTTATAGACGCATTAGGTAAAGTTTCGTCCCTAAAGGGGGCCAACCAGCCCGCTAGTACCTGCATATATAACATATATTTATTTATTTATTTATTTATTTATTTATTTATTTATTTTATTTATTTGTTTTTTTGTTTGTTTGTGTTTTTTTTTGTGTTTTTGTTTTTTTTTTTTGGTTTTTTTATGGTTGGATTAGGTAGAGTTTCGTCTCTAAAGGGGGCCAACCAGCCCGCTAGTACCTGCATATATAACATATATTTATTTATTTATTTATTTATTT
>NW_013576172.1:0-184 GCF_000499745.2 Eimeria mitis
CACTGCCTTGCCTTTTCGTCGTCACTAGACGACATGTGTGCCGCACGCAGCGTTGCGTGCATGTAAATAGCGAGGAATGACAGGTTGCGTGTTGCTGTGGGTGGACTGTGTTGGTCGTCGTGGCTCCTGGCGCACAGAGGCACGGCAATCACGGGGTGTGCGTGTGGCAGTTCACCACAGTTAC
>NW_013576172.1:409-1499 GCF_000499745.2 Eimeria mitis
TTTTAGCAACAGTCGCTGGGAATAGAGGTTCAGTTTCAGCTGAGTGTTCCAGTGCTTTGGGGTGTGTGTGTGGAAGGCTTCGATGCGTGTGCGACGGTTTGCATTTGCGAGACGGTGGCTCTGCGGAGAACGAAGGTGTGGTAATAACTGTACAGAGTGTGAACGCCACTACGCAGTTCAACCTTTGCACATTCGCAAGCGTGCGTGCTGATGCTGGCTGTCTGCTGGCTGTCGACGGCTGAAGGGGAAGCGGCTACGTTTGGACGACTCGCATATTGATTCAGAAAGTGTGTTTCGTTCGCTTTTGCAGGCTCTGGAGCACACCCGCCGGTGGGCAGCCGGCCCCATTGGTGACTGGACAATTAGGCACCGCCAGAAATGTGTTCTGCCTGCATTTTGTCTGCGGCTTCGGTACGTTGCTGCGTGGCGGATGTGATGAGACAGGCGTTTGGTGAGTGGCGCCGGGTGGCTTGCTGCTTACATTTGGCGTGCGTGTGGTGCCTTGCAGCCAAGCGCGTCGTCCGGGCAGATACATATATGGCACGAAACTGCTGCTATCTTTGCACAAGCGTCTCATTGGCGTGTGTGCTCTATCTTGGAACCTTGAGCGGCGACACAGGAAGTACGGATTTAGAGCATTTGGAGGGAAAGCAGAGACGCGGACGGTACACTTTCGATGAATTGGAAGAGCGTAACGGGCTTTAGCGGTCAGGCCAAGCTTTACGAACCAGGCGGAGCTGTGCGCGTGTTTACGCCAGTTCCGTTTCTAGCCTTACAGCCGTGCGGTAGGTGGCACGTTTCGCGGCTTTGGCGCCGGATGCGCGGCGTATTGCTGACCCTTGAACGAGTGCTCGTGACGGTTTCGGCAGTCTGCAATTCGTGCAGGTAGCGACGCACTGCATGGGCAACATGGGTGGATCGCGGGAACGGTTGCATAGTGGTTGCCGAGAGCGTGTGCAGAGGCCTGATCATGAGTTGCGGCAAATACTAAACCGCACAGAAAGTGAGCAGTGGGGTTACTGGAATGGAGCACATCAGCGGGTTCGATGTATGTTCGCTGCATCAGGGACAGAATGGTAGACATTGAACA
>NW_013576172.1:1787-1873 GCF_000499745.2 Eimeria mitis
ACTTTGCAGTAGAGCTGCTGTGAGTGGTGGTTGCTGGGGGATGGATGTGCAGCGGTGGGAGGACTGGCTGATGGGCTCTAGGCACT
>NW_013576173.1:622-1038 GCF_000499745.2 Eimeria mitis
GTGTATATACAGCTCACGATTAAATAAAAACGAATTCGGGGGAGCAGCCAGCCCAGTGTTATACACCGAAAGCACTCACAAAAAATAAATTTATATAAAACAAATTTATTCTACGTATTTATTTATTTATTTATATTTATTTATTTATCTATTTATTTATATTTATTTATTTATTTATTTATATTTATTTATTTATTTATTTATATTTATTTATTTATTTTAAAAAGGAAGTGAAGGAGGCGGTGGAGTTCCCTCTGACTCACCCTGAGTTCTTTGAGGATATCGGCATCGCCCCCCCCAAGGGCGTCATACTCTACGGACCGCCGGGAACCGGTAACATACACTGCTGCTGCTGCTGCTGCTGCTGCTGCTGCTGCTGCTGCTGCTGCTGCTGTTGGTGGTGGTGGCGGTGGTGG
>NW_013576173.1:1747-2053 GCF_000499745.2 Eimeria mitis
AAGACGCTACTAGCGAAGGCAGTGGCGAACGAGACGAGCGCGACGTTTTTGCGTGTGGTGGGTAGCGAGCTCATTCAGAAGTATTTAGGGGACGGCCCCAAGCTGGTGCGGGAGATGTTTAAACTCGCCAGAGAACACGCGCCTTCTATTGTTTTTATCGATGAGATAGATGCTGTAGGAACTAAAAGGTCAGCTTCTTTCTTTTTTTTTTCTCTTTTTTCTTTTTTTTTTCTTTGTTTCTGTTTTTTTTTTTTTTTTTTTTTTTTTTTTTTTTTTTTTTTTTTTTTTTTTTTTTTTTTTTTTTTT
>NW_013576174.1:0-141 GCF_000499745.2 Eimeria mitis
CAGACGCCGTCGTCACATCTTCTGCGGACGTCGACGCATTCCACCGGGCATCCTACGCTGATAATATTGGAGCGCAAGGTGCTGGGAATTTAGGTGTGCGTGAACCTGGGCGAAAGCGTCGCAATCCCTGGCGCACAACGT
>NW_013576174.1:381-452 GCF_000499745.2 Eimeria mitis
ACTTCTTGCCACTGTTGCCGTAAAGTAAGCTAGGTCCCATGCCTTACTTTAGAAACGGGTTGATTCGCTGC
>NW_013576174.1:708-1154 GCF_000499745.2 Eimeria mitis
GGAGAATTTGAATGCTCACTCTGCAACCTGACATGGCGGAAAGGCATCCAATTGAATGTTGATCGCAGGGACGCTCATTTGACGCTTGACGTTTGTGTTGCATGGTCTCAGTTTATGCGTGGTGCGTGTGCGGGGATTTAAACCGCTGGTGAAGAACGCGGAGAGCGAAAAGCTGCAGCCCACCTCACTGTGCCGTCATGAGTGCTGGGGGCCGTTCGGGCGCCGATAGTCGAATGTGAGGGAATAGTATGCACTGCTTTGGGAAGTAGAGAACCAGACGCACTGAAGGCCCCTGCACGTGCCTTGCCCTTGCGGAGCAGGGTGGACAATCCCCTGGCTTGTGCGCAGCACTGCTGTCCTGCGCAGCGTACCGCATTCAGCGTGAATGTGGGGGCTTTCGCGCAGGCACCTGTTGATGGTGCGCAGCAATCCGTCGCGAATAGGGC
>NW_013576174.1:1273-1596 GCF_000499745.2 Eimeria mitis
CGATGGACTCGGCTGCTCCATAGGGAGTGCGTGGAAACAGGATACTTGGACGATTTTGATCAGTGCAGAATTTAGACTACTTACACCGCAAACATGCTATAACCCGAATGTATGCAGTTGTCGCTAAATAACAACAAAGACCGGCTGGCCCTTCAAAAGGCACCCCGTCACTCTGCTGCAGAGCGTATGTTACCCCGTCTTATGTGTATCAGGAGTTGCCTCCCCTGGGCAACGCTCCCACAGAAACTGTAGATTTCACCGTAATGCCCTTAACGGAAACCGATGCATTACATGCGACAGGTAACGTAGGTATCTTTGAAAGT
>NW_013576174.1:1735-1870 GCF_000499745.2 Eimeria mitis
AAACGCTGCAACGCCCTGCTTGCCTTTTAGCTAGTGCGTGCATATACGGCAACGTTCTCGACAACAGCAAAGAAACCTAAAAGGCGCCGAAGCTGGTCTTGGTTTTCATTTGACACCAGTAGTCGTTTGAAACGA
>NW_013576175.1:0-322 GCF_000499745.2 Eimeria mitis
TAGTTTGGCTTCACCCAAAAAACTGCGAGGCATACGCCCATCAGATGAAGACAACCTGCAGTGTACTATCCATCTTGTTTTTAACAATCAGTTGCATCCACACGATGCTGAGGCTGTACCGGTACCACAATAATGATTAAGTCCGTAGCAGCGATACCGTGTGGCGAGCAAATGTGTTTCCGTAAGCTTGTGCAAGGGTAACTTTTTCACCCATTCGCTCGACTTCTTCGCAGTCGAAATATCTTGCTCCATGTCTTAAGCACACTGGAAGCGAAGTGGGTTGTTGGCACTCGCATCGCACCGTCTACGGCATTCAAAGAAA
>NW_013576175.1:537-1870 GCF_000499745.2 Eimeria mitis
ATTATTGACATAGAGAAATGGAACGATTTCACATCGTAGGGAAGAATTATACGTGAATTATACGTATTTGCGTACGTGCATCATGTGGGCAACGCACAACAACAGCAAGCCGTGCAGCGCCTTTGTAAGGAAGAAATATAAAAAGCATACATGAAGCAGCTATAGATCCGCGTGTGTAATGATTTAAATGGTGCCCGCTAGTGCACTGGGGAAATCTCCCCCATCTTTTGCAATTCTATGTTTGTGCCGTCTCTTGTTCATCGTATCCCAGTACAGAATGGTAAAGAACGAAAACGAACAAATGTAGATAATAACTCTAAATCCACTAGTCTCGTGACCCATCGGTCCCCGAGCTCACCTAGGGTTCCGGCAGCCTCAACATAAACACACAAAACTTTCCCCTGTTTCCTTTCCTTCTGCATCAGGACCTCCNGGTTCCGGCAGCCTCAACATAAACACACAAAACTTTCCCCTGTTTCCTTTCCTTCTGCATCAGGACCTCCTCTTTATAAGCCTCCGACTGCTGTTCGAACGTATCCCAACACATCATGGAGACAACGCGTACATCGCAGTTCGTCAGAAGCTGCTTCGCCTCCACGCAGAACTGCAGCTCCGAGCCGCAGCCAGCAATTATCACCTGGAGGCGAGCGACGCAGAAAAGCGCATTTCCGAGAGAGACAATAAGGATGTGGAATGCAGAGAACAAACACGAACACTTCGACCCGTCTGCTTTAAAACAGAGTGTCTGCTGTTCCCCCCAAGGCCTAAAGAACAGGGGAAGGCGAAAACAACACGAAAAGGAAGGAAAATGTGCGTTTCCTCTATCCAGAATTGCAAGCAATCATGTCAATCTCACTTGGGGCCCTCCCGATTTCGAGAAATCAGAAACAATGTAGCCTCCCTTCAATGCCTTTTCCACGGAACTGCCAACAATGGGAGGGATATTCCCACGGCACAAACACATGACTGTGGGGCCCGTCGAGTGCCTCAGCCAGAGCATGTAAGCCGCCGCCACTTCGTTTGCATCTGCAAGAAGAAAACATTCCTAGATTGCATATTTGCATGAGGTGCTGAAAGACAGGGCCGTCAGCATGGCACGAGTGCGCATATGCTGCTCACCTGCCGGTCTGACGCAGAGCATGTTGGGCAACGCCCTACAAAGGGGAATAACCTCCACCGCCTGATGTGTCGGCCCATCTTCTCCTAGCTCAATCGAGTCGTGGGTGGCTATGAATAAACAGCCAAGTTTCGAAAGGGCCGCCAGCCGCACCGCTCCCCAAGCATAAGTAACGAAGTTCAGGAACGTAGCCCCGAAAGGACGGAAACATCCATA
>NW_013576176.1:0-129 GCF_000499745.2 Eimeria mitis
TAACACACAGCTAGCTGGCCAGCTAGCTAGCTAGCTAGCTGGCTAGCTAGCTGGGGATAAAAAAAAAAAACGACGGATAAGCGGATGTACTGCTGCTGTGTAGCGAGCTCCCATCACAGGCATCTACTG
>NW_013576176.1:304-1269 GCF_000499745.2 Eimeria mitis
GGCTATTTAGGTAGCTAGCTAGTGACGGATAAGCGGATGTACTGCTGCTGTGTAGCGAGCTCCCATCACAGGCATCTACTGAGCAGAGTAGCGGCGTAGCTAGCTCAGTAGCTAGCTAGCTAGCTAGCCAGCTAGCTAGCTAGCTAGCTACACAGCTAGACAGCTAGCTAGCTAGCTAGCTAGCTATATGAATTGTGAGCGTATACGATTGGTTTGTGTTTGTGTTAGGAGCGATGACTCGCAGCAGAAGACACAGCCGGGGGGGGGCAGCTCTTCTTGCTTCTCTTGCAACTCTGCTGCTTGGGGTACTTCGCTTGGTGCAGCAGCAGCAGCAGCAGCAGTTACATCTGAGGAAGCACGAGATGCATGCGGTGGTGGGCTGAGAGAGAGACAGGGGACAGATGTGCTGCTGCAGGGAGGAGACACTGCAGCAGCAGCAGCAGCAGCAGCAGCAGCAGGAGTCTCTCCAACTGGCAGCAGCACTCCTGCATGCGCAGACACTGCAGCAAAAGAAGACAAAGATTTGGTGCTGCTGAGGGGGTCGAGGAGAGGGGCTACTGTGGGGGGGAATGGCCGCAGCAGCAGCAGCAGCAGCAGCAGAAGCAACAGCAGCAGCAGCTGCTGCAGCAGCAGCAGCAGCAGCTTAGGCCGCAGCTGCAGCCCCACTTGTCTAGGACCCTCAACAGCAAGCGCTTCGCTGCGTGCAGCAGGTCAGGAGACAGAAAAAAAAACATATAAAAAGGAGACAGATAAAAAGGAGACATATAAAAAGGAGACAGATAAAGAGACATATAAAAAGGAGACAGATAGAAAGGAGACAGATAAGGAGACGGAAGGAGACAGGCAGGGAGAGAAAGAAACGGGAAAAGAGACAAAGACAAAAGGAGACACTCCAACACAGATACACACACCCATCATAATATATATATATATATGTATATATATATATATATATATATATATAT
>NW_013576176.1:1369-2050 GCF_000499745.2 Eimeria mitis
GATAAAGAGACAGATAGAAAGGATACAGATAAGGAGATAGATAGAAAGGAGACAGATAAAGAGACATATAAAAAGGAGACAGATAAAGAGACAGATAGAAAGGAGACAGATAAAAAGGAGACAGATAAAAAGGAGACAGATAAAAAGGAGACAGATAAAAAGGAGACAGATAAAAAGGAGACAGATAAGGAGATAGATAGAAAGGAGACAGATAAAGAGACATATAAAAAGGAGACAGATGGAAAGGAGACAGACAAAGAGACAGATAAGAGACAGATAGAAAGGAGGCAGATAGAAAGGAGACAGTTAGAGGGGCAGATAGGAAGGAGACAGATAAAGAGACATATACAAAGGAGACAGATAAAGAGACAGACAAAGAGACGTATAAAAAGGGGACAGATAAGAAGACATAGAAAGGAGACATATAAAAAGGAGACAGATAAGGAGACAGATAGAAAGGAGACATGCAGAAAGGAGACAGACAGAAAGGAGACAGATAGAAAGGAGACAGATAGAAAGGAGACAGACAGAAAGGAGACAGACAGAAAGGAGACAGATAAGGAGACAGATGGAGACAGGCAGGGAGAGAAAGAAACGGGAAAAGAGACAAAGACAAAAGGAGACACTCCAACACATATACACACACCCATCATAATATATATATATATATATATATATATA
>NW_013576177.1:0-239 GCF_000499745.2 Eimeria mitis
GACGTGTGTTGAAGACAGACATCCATGCTGCTTGCCGATTAGGCGCCAGCGTGGAAGGGGTCCGTTCTCCTTCATCATTTAATTCACCCTTGTGGCCCATGCCGAATATTCGCGTTCACGTGGGTGCGTAGGATAAAAATAAGTGCAGTGGCTCGTTATAACCGTGAAGTGTACTGGGGCTACGAAAGAGACCTATACAGTTCGCCGAGTTGCTCAAGACCTCAGGATGAAACGTTTCT
>NW_013576177.1:310-1869 GCF_000499745.2 Eimeria mitis
GCACCACTCGAGCAGTACAATGCGCAGCGATGAGCTGCTTCAGTTGCGTGCCCCTTCGCAGGCAGGCCTTGAGTTTCGTTCATACCGAATTTGCCATTTCATCCGCAGACGCGCTTTCGAGAGCATAGGGCGGACAGCGGGTGTCGTCGGCACTGCGTGTGGTGCGGAGGTGGGGTGAGCGAGTGTGCACTAGAATGGTGGGCTCCAGAGAGTGTGTCTGCACGTGTGTGATGGCGACTCCTTGGACAACAAATTGTCTTAAAAAAATCAATTGCAGTGTTCAAGGCTGCTCATTTTGATTTGAAGCGACGGCCCTTTGCGAGATGTTTGCTTTCGTTCGGTGGAGCGTTTGAAGAGTCAAACGTCTGTGTCTTGCTGCTGCCGCGACAGAGTAGTGGAGCGAACGTAGCGCTGCAGGAGCTGTACAGCGCCATAGGCCTAGGATAGCGCACAATCTGTATGGTTAGTGTATTGTTACTGTTTTTGCGTGGTGCTCGCACACTGATCTAGGGTTTGCGCCTTGGAGTTTGGGTCTATGGCGAGGCCGGTCGAGGGCGCATGTGAACTGTAGGCAGAGGCCGTACAGCAGGGCGAGCTCGAAGCAAATGAATTTGGGAAAACGTTTCCGAGATTTCGCGCAAAAATTAGAGAGTACGCTGAAGCGTTACTGTATCCTCCCATCCTCTTCGTAGCCAGGCAAAATCAATGACAATTATCATCAAAACGCAGCTAACATCCACGGAACGTATTTTCAGTCTCGTTGCAACAAAATAGCCCGATAAGCACCGCTTATGCGGAGGATGAGTGCATCGAATTGGCGGTCACTGGCTACGCGGAGCAGTCTGCGGACGGATACTGCCGAAGCCTTCGCGGCGCTTGCCGGCCTGCAATATGAAGCTGCGAAGGCTCTCGGACAGCTTTCTGTAGGGCTGCACCAGCGCTGAGATTGGCAACCTTATGATTTGCTGCGAGCCAGTTCTGTGACGTTTAGGGAGTACGCGCTCGCTCATGTTGACGAGATGGATGATAAATGTCGCGGCCGTCACATTTCACCAATTGGGACATGAAAGGGACGTGCACTTGCGTTCCGCAATGTGGATGCATGGCACAACGCAGAGCGTACGTTTCATAGCAAGGCACACGCAATTGTCCCCATGCTGCTGAAGTGTGACGGGAGTCAGCAATCAGTACTAGAGCAAGAGAGGTACATATGCCATTGATTTGTATACGGGAGAGGAACATATATATAGCATTAATTTAGATACGCAATATTGTCATTATTTGTATGATGGTGGGACCCCTAATGTTGGACGTGCTGCAGCAACGGGGAGCAAGAAGGTTGAGTGAGATGCCGTCAATTCGGGAGCCCCCAGTACTATTTCTGCGCAGGAATTGATGGACGTGTGCATGCAGCCAGGTGGATAGTGTTCTAGCTCCCTTGGGGGTCGCAGGGGCGCTTTGCTGTGGTTGCGAAATGAACCAAGCCAGAGTGGCAATGTCAGCTGAGGCCGCGATGCAGCCGACTCCGTGAAGGGGGCTACATCAGGTTCTCCACGCAT
>NW_013576178.1:0-1434 GCF_000499745.2 Eimeria mitis
GAGAGAAGGGTCAGCTGCAGTTGGGAATTGTGGTCAAAAGTATTTTAACTCTGTTGGAACTCGTCTGGTGCCTCGTTAGGACAGAAGGGGGTCGTTACACTCGGGCACCTACAACACTTTCATAGAGTCGAATCCCCGCACAATGCGCAAGTTCACGTTTGTGCGCCTTCAGTAGAACAGAATTGAGTTGTGTGCGCAGTCTCTTCTCTCCAAGGTGGTGCGGAGGACTTTCAGAGGTATCATTTTTCCACATATATATTTGAGCGCAGTCTTGGCACCTAACGTCTCTGGAAGATTCGCGTCTAAACTAATGCTTGCTTAGCAACCACCACACTGGCGTAGCCAAACGTGTGCTCAATAACACTCAATAAACAAACGTTGTAGAGGACTCCCGCCACCTTTCGTGGCCCCCACAACCGCAGACAGGAAATTGGAAGGCAGGGAGGAGCAGATAAACTGTCAGTGCCCTTTACGTTTCTGACTGCACAGTTGGCGCGCCTAGTCGCTCGACTGGTAGACCCCGTCACGTGAATTCACGCAAGCGGGGTTTTCCTGGAATATCTCAAGCGATACCTATATGTCTGCTTCGATGCAACTTCGAAGCACAGCTGATCCGCAGAGGCTCTGCAGACCGAATTTGAAGCAAATGTTTTTGGTGCAATGGGATGAGAGGAAGCAGTGTGCGCGGAGTACATCCTGGTACGGTAGCGGACGGCTACACAGTGGTGGTAATGCCTCGCATTCGGTTGGGCCCTTCGAGCTCTGCTGAGATATGCAACCTACGGGGGGCAACTAAGTATACATATATTATTATATATGAATTCGACTGAAATAATTAAAAGCCGGCTTAGTCCCTTTAATCCTAATATGTATATCCCATAACATAAGGAAGAATATTTTTTGCAGGCGTCAGCACCGATGGGGCATCAGAGTAAACCTGTCGAGTAGTCGATCGAAAGAACAGAACTGAAGGCTAAAGAGAAAAAAATATTAACGGGGAATAATATTTAGGGAAAGCTTCGTGAAACATTGGGGAAACCACAGTTCTGGCCGCCGGGCGGAACACCCGTTCACCGCGCAGCGTACGATGCCCTAGACAGTCTCCTGCCCCAAGTCCTGTAGGCGTCATGTATAGCCGTCGCTTGGGAAGCCGTGAGCTGTTCCTCTATAATACACTGTCGCTTTTGTGTTATCGATCTGTGTGAGAATCTCTAAATAAACTACTCTATTCATCTTCAAACCTTACACTGAAGTACAGCCCAACTAATACTTTGTAGGGCGCACGCACTACCACCGTGGGGGTTTTGCAGTCGGCAAGGAGACCCCACCACCTTTATGGCCCCACACGGTCGGAGATAGAAAGTGAAATAGCAAGGGATAAGATTCAAACTTCTACTCTCCTTAACGGTTCAGGCTACAAACTAGGTGTTAGCC
>NW_013576178.1:1534-1959 GCF_000499745.2 Eimeria mitis
GCCCGCTTTCTGCACAGTCACGCGGTAGTGCGGAAATCGATGCGTGGCGAACATCGCTGGACTGTAACAAACGATACATCCGCTCTGATTTACATTCAAAATGCAACAGGTTAATAGATGCCTTCTACGTTAAAGTTGAAACGATGATTTTTGGTGCAATGGAATGAGAGGGAGACATGAATGTCGGATATACCCACTGGGCCTACCTAGCAGTGGCACCGGCAGCGGATAGTGAGCGGCATCGAGCATATTTCACCTTCCAAGGGCGAAGCTTTTCATAATATCCCTTCACAACGTGTAATTTGAAGTTGATCCCCGGGGATCCAGGCATCATAGCCTCACCCCCCGTCCGTTCTCTCATGTAATCGTGCAAGCAGCCTGCAGACCATAGGAAGTCATGCAAGCTACGGAGTGACAGGTACCTG
>NW_013576179.1:1467-1959 GCF_000499745.2 Eimeria mitis
AATAAACAATAAACAATAAACAATAAACCCTAGACAATAAACCCTAGATAGAGTTAATAAGGTAGAGCGTAAACCCTAAACCCTGAAGAAGAAGAAAAGGGCAGATTTCTCTCTCGATAAAGTTAATAAAATAGAACGTAAACCCTAAACCCTAAACCCTAAACCCTAAACCCTAAACCCTAAACCCCAAACAATAAACCCTAAAGCGTAGAGCGTAGATAGAGAACGTAAACCCTAAATCCTAAACCCTGAAGAAGAAGAAAAGGGCAGATTTCTCTCTCGATAAAGTTAATAAAATAGAACGTAAACCCTAAACCCTAAACCCTAAACCCTAAACCCTAAAACATATTTAAAGTTTAATGTAGAATTCAAGAATAAAGAAATTATTAATATAGAACATCCGCAGGAGAAAGTTTTTAGTTTTTAGGGTTTAGGGTTTAGGGTTTAGGGTTTAGGGTTTAGGGTTTGAGGGTTTAGGGTTTAGGGTTTAGG
>NW_013576180.1:0-22954 GCF_000499745.2 Eimeria mitis
GCTTACGCGCAGCATGCCAAAGCTGTCGATAGGCTCCTGAGCTAACTCTGCGCTAACTCATGTTACACCCGGCATTTGTTAGTGGGTTTTTCATGACGGAACTAGCGGAGACAGCACCCACGCCTTGCGAGTTACGAATCCTCTCGATCACTCCTAAGGATAAGTAGAAATGATTCCTGGATATGCGAACAGAGAAGCAGCTTTCCTATTTGAAATCAGAGAGTGGCACCATCAGGAGGCCGGCAGTGGATGTTCGCGCAAATCATGCACCGGAAAGTAGCGACTGCTCCTCCATCTGGAGGCATGGGCAACATTAATATCTCCAATATTCAGTAATATTAAAGTAAAACCCAATGAGGTGGAAGGCAGACACCTTCGCATCCACCTTGGCTTGCGATGAGGACCCGATCTTGAGGCTCCGCACAGACAGCAGCGACATCTCGGAGACTGCGGGTTGGCTGAATTGACGTGGGTAAAGATTTGCGCAAAATTATCTCCAACTATATATTTTGATTATCTTAATTAAACAGGAGAAGATCGTGGACTTCCTGCTACCATTCCTGCTGGAACAACCTTACGGCTCACCCTCTGTCTTGCCCAAAGGCCAATCCCTAATCTCAAAGGAAGCGGCGCCACAGTTGGACAAGAGTCTCTCTATTTTTACGGGCGATGCATAGTCCGTGGTAGCTGCGGATAGGGCGTGTGGATTGCAAGAACTCCCGAACCAATAGCACGTACAGAAGCTCGTTGCGCGTGCTTTGTTTACCTCCCCTCCTGCATGCACTTTAGCGCCTTCTGAGAGCCAACTGAACCGTTACCTTCTGCTATTTGGCTTGCTCCACCGAACGCCTTCCCAAGGGTACCTGACCACTACAGAGGGACTTCTACAGCCTCAGCACGGCAGACTCCCAAGTGCTTCCGCTCATGGTATAGCAACTTCCTCGTAAGCACTACCCCAAAGGGCCCTCAAGTGCCCCTCCGACATCCACTACGACGTGCAGTGGCCCCTATCCTTTGCTCACAATCACCCGTCGCAGATTCAGCACGTATGGCAGAGCCTCTACTTCGAACGGAAACCCGACTGTGCCGTGGATGACTCAGCAGGTGTTGTTGGTTCTGTTTACGGATTTTTGGGAGGGAGCCTTGTGTTCTCTGTTGTTTGTCTTCCAGAGGCATCCGCCTGAAGTAAAATCCGAAATGTCTTCTGGGAATAACGGTTCCACGCTGAGCTCGTCAACCGAAGTAGTACGACGAGGGAATGATCAGAAGGTTAATGCTCAACAGGCAGTTGCCCTCCAGTCCCCCAGCAGCCTGCGACTCCCCTTGCGTTTTCCACCCGAGGCCTTCGCTGCCCTTCGTCTGCCCGCCCACGAGATACACCACGGCCGAAACCGCGCAGCAGTCTGCAAGACCAACGGATGGGGGTTTAAAGATACCTATATATACTTCCTTGACAAGGCCACGCTGACAGTGACAGGCAACAGGTGCAGAAACACAGAACACCATAGAAGCCGTCACATGCCCCACCCGGCTATTGTGCGAACTTTGTCGTGCCACTGCTCTGTTCAATTGGCAATGCATTCATTTCAAGGACATGGAGCGGCAGCGTATGGCTCTCGCCTCTGCAGCGAAGGGAATACGCAGAGGGTACTTTACGAGGCTATGGGCTGTACTTTGGCTTGACTCGCCTTTCCGCGAATATGCGTGTTCGTTGTTTAGGTACCCCTTATGCGGCCAACGGCTCCAGCACTGGCAAAGGTTTACAAACTCAATCGAGGGGCTGGACCTCGAGGCGAAGTCCTTACCCAAGGAAGAAATTATCATTAGCCCTCAGCGCCTTATCAAGAGTGAATTCATCCGCGACCTCCTGTCGCAGGTTGGTGGAGCTTAGCATTTTTGGTCGTTAGAAGGTGTCTCATGGATAACTGTCTGCTGCTTCAATGGTTGTTGAGTCCAATAAAGCCCACGGATGCAGTGCACATTGCCTTAGGCCTCTTGTTCTCTGGCCCTTAACCTTTGACTGCTCGCCTGCGTGAGCATGCCGTCCACTCTTGCCTCTATCTCAGACCTCTCAAGTGGACGGTTGCCCGCGTGTTTCTGCAGTGTTTTTGTAAAAACGCATGCCTCATGCATTCGCATTGTTGGCGCCATGTGCCAAAGATGCTTTGCAAAAGTTGCTGCACGAAAAGCAAGCATGCATAAGTATACAGACTCCAGGAGGCCTGAGGGAGTTTTCTGAGCTTGTTATTTTAAAGCGTAAATGCGCATATTCGCGTCAGAGATGTAGCTTCGACGGTGTACAGCCTCATTGGGTGCGTGCGTGGCAACACCTTCATCTCCTGCAGGCTCCTGGGGTGGAAGTGTCAGAGGACGGACTAGAAAGACTTTACCACGGACATGGCCATACGTGCGCTGAGATTTTCGCACTGAGATACGGGCAGATCGAACGCCTGCCAGATGTAGTCCTTTTCCCCAAATGCCACGAAGTAAGTGTTCCAGGTGTAGCTCGTTTTCCCGTTTTCGCTCCCAGTCATTCTGTATAGCTACCCGCATAAGCTGCCTTGCGGGTAGCTTTTGTGCTGGAAGCCTGCCATTCGCTTTGTGGGGAAGGGGCAAGGAGAGCGGAGGCACATGCGTTCAGGACGTGGAGGTGATCGTCGCGTGCGCAGTTCAACACGGAGTTTGTCTAATTCCGTTCGGCGGTGGGACTTCGGTGACGTTGGGCTTAGCAGTTCCTGAGGACGAGCAGCGGATGGTGGCAACTGTTTCTCTGAGCTACATGCAGAAAATTCTTTCGCTTGACAGGGATGCTCTCCTTCTTACTGTAGAAGCAGGAGCTGTCGGGGCGGTCCTCGAAGAACAACTTCGAAGCCTAGGGGTCACCCTTGGCCACGAGCCAGATAGCCTGGAATTCAGCACCGTAGGTGGATGGGTCGCTACTCGTGCATCAGGTGAGGCTTTGTATGCATTCAGATAGGCTTAATGCGCTTTTGAACTGCTAAGTATTCAAATTGCTGAAGATGCGGCAGTAGGAGCAGGTTCTGCTCTTTAATCAGTATGCGTAACCCGATGAACAGCACAGTACCATATTTGACGTGTATTCTGTCTGGTCTTCAAGCCGCCTGCTGTCCGTCGATTTTAGGGATGAAGAAGAATGCTTACGGGAACATAGAAGACTTGCTCATTGACGCAGTAATGGTAACACCACAGGGAACTCTTAATCAGCGCCTTGCTGCCCCCCGCGTCTCAAGCGGCCCATCTGTGCAGCAGTTGGTGCTGGGCAGTGAAGGCACACTAGGAATCATTACACAGGTGGTCCTTAAGGTCAAACTTCTCCCACAGGTGCGTTTACGGGAACGAGAGAACTACAGCTCGATAACATGTCAAAAATACCGAGGAGGTGCGTGCTTTTCAACACTGCTACAAGGCAGCGTTACTACGTGTAGTGCTTTTTCTCAGGAAAAGATCTACGGATGTCTAGTATTCCCAAATTTCGAGGTTGGCGTCGCTTTTATGAGACACGTGGCTCTCAATAAGTTGCAACCGGCGAGTATCCGTCTCATGGATAAACGCCAGACCCAGTGCGGCTCTCTTTTCAGGGCTGTCCCTCCAGGTGAGGTTTCCTCAGTTACTTGGCCTGTTCTGCATGGCCTGTTCGTGGAGCGTACAGCTTGTACTCCCATTACAGTGTTTGTTTGCACCGCTGTTTCCCCGTAAGTGCGACTAAGCCTGTTTTCTCAAGTAGCATTTAACAATAATGCGGAAGGCAAAACACAGCATTATAATATTATTACTAGTAATATGCTATGTTTTGCCATTCGCGGCTGCTATACGCAGGTGGCCTGGGGCTGAGAGACGCACTAACAGATGGCATCAAGAACTTCTACCTGAATACGGTCAAGGGTTGGCGTGAGGAAGATCTGTGCGCATGTACCCTTTTATTTGAAGGGTCAAAGGAGGAAGTGTCTTCCCAGCAGCGGAATCTCTATAGGGCAGCAAGGAGGTTTGGAGGCCTTCCAGCAGGCGCGAAGAACGGACAAAGGGGATATCAGATGACATTTCTGATTGCCTACGTTCGGTGAGACAGCCTCGAACCGCCGAATACGCTTTCTGGGTAGTTCACCGTAAAGCGTCCCTTTTTATTTCCGTAGTCGATTTTTCCGCTGCAATCTGTTTATGACATATACCATCTGTCTATGACATATACAGGGACTTCATCATGGACCACTACTGGGTGTTCGAGTCATTTGAAGCTTCCATCGCATGGCCATTAGTCCTCAAGTGCCGAAATTTGGTGCATAGTTACATAACGAGGGAATGCAAACGTGTAGGCATCCGACATCCGCCCCTCGTCATGACTCGACTGACGCAGGTCTACGACGCGGGAGCTGTCCTGTACTTTTACTTTGGATTCAACTGGACCGGCATGGAAGATCCCATGAAGGTTCGTGCGCTCTTTATAAGTCTACCTGTAATTATCGCAATATGAGCATAGTATCAGTTTGTCGTTCTTCCTAGTTTGCCGGGTAGGTGTCTTACATTGACTAGTGTACTCATGGCGGATGGTTTTTCCGTTATGCCTTCGTGCGTGATGCGTTGCGCATTGTCTAGTCGAATGCGTACGACGCTATAGTAGTGATGTAACGTAAACCACGTGCGGTGAAGGGAGGCACTAACCTATCGTGCAAAAACGCAAGTAAATGGCGAACCAACGCCACTGTTTATCTCCAGGTCTATAAACAAATTGAAGATGGTGCACGTAAAGTCATAATGGATATTGGGGGAAGTATTTCACATCACCACGGCATAGGAAAGCTGCGCCGCGAGTTCCTGCCCAATGCTGTTGGGGAAACAAGTAAGCCAACTGCAAAGTCACGCCCTTTCGAGCACGGATATATGACATACTAATTTCAACTAGATTTTGCGCTGACGTTCATGCAAGCATCTAGGAACGCCGGATGGGCGACTTCGGGGTCCTTGCTCTGCGCTGCCTCTCTTAACAGGTGTGGCCGTGCTACGTGGAGTCAAGACGTGCCTGGACCCGAAAAATATATTCGGGTGCAGAAATCTCTTCGACGCGTGAGCACATTGTAGAATCCATGTGCTCGCCATCAACAGTGCACCGACAACCTTCCTGACCAACCGATGCAGTTCTTGAAAACTGTCACTGCTGACATATTTCAAGCCCCAACATGTGCCAGGTGTGCCATAGCGGCATTGGGAATTTTCCTGCTTGGTGGTGCTACTTCGAAGATGCTGGTTCTATTTATCGCTCGTGCCCATCTTTGAGACGACATGTTAAACACTGTGTTACATCCACCTGTCTCAAAAAGTTCGACGGGTTGCCCGACTTGGCGGACCCGCGTCCGACTTCCCGCATTGTGTTCGACAACAGAGGTGCTTCACTCTGGCTTCCTTGCATTCAGATTCAGCAACGCCTGCCAAAGGCTCCAGCTTCCCATAGGTCTCTCTTCCCTTTGTTGGATGCACTGCACAATTGCATCGAACAGATCCCTTGTTGTGGGGAACCTCTCGCGAATTGCCAACAGTGTCGCCTCCATGTGCGCCAACGCCCTGTCCCGGAATGCCTTGTAGTGCAGTTCTCGCCCAGCAGCTGTGGCTGATATCCACTGGAGTAAAGATTTTAGTTCGTTGTCACCCCCAAATATTACACAACCCCTGCACACGCAATGCACAGCTCTACCACTTTCTACATATTACACATCCATCCCCTGCTCATGCATGCACTGCACAGTCCTACCACTCTAGGAGTCCAGAACTCCCGCCCTACCAAAGATGGTGCTCGCACAGAGTACTGAACTTGCTTACCATTTACCAGTCGCGACCGCAGCCCTGGTTTCATGAATGGCATCTTCAAACGGGTCACCCTGAAAGCCAAGAGCTGCTTTAAGGATCTCTCTCTTCATGCTCTGGATCGAGTATTGCTGCCTTTCATTCTTAACAATGATGGCATCAATGGCGACTACAGTTGTTTCGCGTCGTCCCATCGGATCCAAAGGAGTGTGGCCGTGTACACTCCAGTGAGAGCCAGCGGGAACCACAGGAGGAAACACCTGAAAGGTATCTTCGTATCCTGCTCACACCACAACGAATGTAAGCGCGCACATCGAGTGAACACAAGGCCACAGGAGGAGTTCAACGAAGTGATGATACTGAATTTATGCGTCATCTCTGCACAACCACGGCCCCCTAGTTTCTGGTAGCATACAGTATCATACAGTAACTTTACGTGTTCTGCGCGTAGATACCTGAATACAGTACGAAGCTCTCAGCTCCCTTGACAACAACTGCTTCATCATCTTTAAGGGCTTGCTCGAACAGCATGATCACGAGAAGTTCGGGTCTCAGTGCAAATATCAGTTCTTCCTGGGCAACGTGGCCCGCCCACATGCTCAGTCCCCCAACATACATGTCTGCAAAGTCAACCTGAGGAACCAAACGCACCAAAGCGACGCCTATGAACGATCGCAACGGCCTGTTCCAGTCGCTACCCTTTAGATTATTATGTATACATATAACTATTATGTATACATATAAATAGAGGAAAAGACCTGACTGCATGATGCCCACAAAGTGCTGATCGGCTCGCGGCTTTCAGCAGATATCATTCCTTCCAGAACGACGCCAGCTGCTCTAATTCCCTATATACGACTGCGACCCAACGCACCTGCAGGTCCCCATCGCTCTTCGTGATGTCTCCAGAAACATCGACAGTTACGTTTGTGAGGGGAAGCGGCTCAGTAATGATCTTATTAACATCGACTTCACTCCGGGATACTTGTTCTCCCTCAGGCGCCTCAAACGTTGTTGCCTCGGGAGTGTGCAAGTAAAAACTTATGATCTCGTCGGNGGGGGAAATGCTTCGTGTCTTGCCCTCGAAGGTAACCTCTTGACACAAGCAAGTGGCTGTGCATTTCGCCCGTGTAAAGTCATTGTCCCTGAGCATCTGCTGCCAGCAGCTGCCCATGGTCCTTTGCATGGTACTAAAGTAAATCAGAAGAGCTCTGAACTTCGGCTCTCGTTCAAAGAATCCGCGGTGGTGCATATCCAGCGCATTTAGACGCAACGTACCCCACCCGCGCAACAACTTCCGCTGCTTCTGAGGAATTACCCCGAAGAAACTTGCAGCCAACAAACAAAGCACTTGAATTCGCCGCAAATGCACCGAGGGGTGCGATCTGGTCATGTGTCTCAGTCCCTGCAGCCACACAGACAGAAGCAACAGCTACACATGAGAAAGCTGTTTGAAGCGAAACGTCAGCACAGCCCCTCAACTAGGAACAGACTCCTCACCTGCGGGAAGAGATGCGATAGATGCCGTGCAACACTGGCCAAGAATGGCAATGTGTTTCTACTAAATACTTCGTCCTGCTCCAAATAACGGGTCAGTCGCCCTATACGTAACTGTCCCCCGCCACGGTAGTTTCCTGGAAAGAAACATGCCGGCAGAAAATAAGTTAAATGCAGGGCGCACACGGATGAAGAACCGATATTACGACACATAACCTCCACTTAAAACACAAGAACCTTTAGAAACTGATGCGGAAGTTGGGAGGCCGAAGCTACCCACGGAAAACACGAACTGCCGCGCTTTTATAAAACAACCCAATCCCCCAACAAAGTGGGATGAATTTTCGAGACCAGTGTGCGATTACCTCCTTCTCGAAGTAGAGACGCGAAAAGCCGTTCAAAATGTGATGCAGTTGCAGGAATAGAACCACCTTCAATGCTCGTAAGGATTTCTTGAATTCGCCTCTGCTGTGGCTCCTCTACAGGCTGCAGGACTGCAGAGGGGACATCTTCCGGTCCTGCTGAAGGCGCCTGAGGGCCCCACGAAGCCTCAACAAGATTTACCAGTATAATTATGATAACGAACCAAATAAGGCCTCTTGAGTGCATCCGAACGACGCGCCTGAGCGCCGGTAAGTTCCCTCCCCACTCCATGTCGCCCAACTGTGAGGGGAAAAAGCTACCAGTTATAAGGAGGTAGATGTTAATACAGGTTTCACGCGACGAGTCAACTATCGATTGACCGATGCTGCCCGATGTGGAAGACAGCTGCTACTGCACCCGCGACACGAGTGCTTGTCGGAAGGCTAGCGACTGTCCGCAAAACAAGAGCCAAACACTAAAAAAAATAATCAATTTGGTGTTGAAAAAGGTCCCGAGACGTAGATACAGGGTGAAGAATTTCAAAAAATATCGTCTCATCGAGCAATGGGCTTGGAGCCAGCCGATCTCTAGGCTGCTTCTGTGCCGCTCGCCGCTTGCACCACGCGCTCAAACCCCCCACCGGCCGTATGTGACCCAATAACAATATATTACTACATATATGCATATTATATAAGCAATCCCCTTACAAAAAAGTCCCATCGATTTTGCACAGTGAGACTTGATCTTATCACCCAGCCGGGCACGCGACAAAATTGTATCGCTGGGCGAGCGATACCGGAGGATCCGGCAACCTACCCGTGAGATCGAAGTAAACACCGCTTGCCTTCAGGCGATTATGGTAAGCATCTATTTCCCCCTCTAGCTGTCGTTCCTCGGCGAGTTCCTCGGCCCGTGTCAACCGCGGCGCTGCACTCCTGGCAAGTTACGCGTCCCCACAGACAGTAACCGCTAGACTTTGCAACCATCTGTACTCGTTCCCACAGAACAAATAATGAAATGCCTGGCTGTCCCTGGCGGGTACAGAGTTCTTCAGTCCTTCGACAGTCTAGCGAGCCCCTAACACGAGGTTCACGAAATACGGTCCGGAGAAGAACCCTTACATAAGTTTCTAATTACTGCTTTGCCTGGCTGCTGTTCGCTTTTAACCGAGAATATGCCTTTCGGGCCTACCAGTAAAAAAATTATGGTTATGTTTCAACGTGCTTAATTGCGCCCCGGGGTCGTATGAAAACAGTAGCAAAGCAGGCGCTTCCTCTCAGAAGTGCTACTTCCTGTACGTAAACGCGTTTAGATTCTAACTCATTACGTCCACTACCTTCAGAAGCATAAACGCAAGGGAGTTCACAGGTGACACACCGCCGAAGAGCACCACCAACTGCTCCTGCTCCCCTTGCTCAAATGCCCGCAGCCTACAAGCTGGGCAGAGCGCAGCCGTCTGCCTTTTCTCGCGTCATCTATCCTCTTGACTCGGGTTGCGCCTCTGCAATCACCCGAGAGGCGAACTGCTTAATCGTCCGCACCACAAAAAAGCACAAACAAATTCCGGCACATATGCCGGCGAGCTCTAAGTGCTTCTTCGACACCGTGCATATCCCAAAAACGTTGACTTCAGCCCCTTGAAGAGAAAAAGACTTCGCAGCCAATGCGCTGTCTAGGCTTTGTAGCTCTCCTCCGATTATTGCATACAAGACGGCGAAGGGAATGCCTGTCAAGGCCGTAGATAGGGCGAACGTCGTGGCCGATATAGGGGTTGTTCCCAGGAAATAATTGTTGAAAGTAAATGGTAATATCATTCGTGCGCACAGCACAAGCTTCACAGAGTCTTTCTGCAAAGCTAACTCAATGGCTTGGAGCTGTTTGCTGCGACGCACAAACCGACGGACAACAAACTGCCGTAGCAAGAAACGCGATAGAGCAAAGGCTAGGCAGGCGGAACCCAAACTCCCACAGAGAATCACAAACGCAGCCAGAGGTGAAGGGCCCATCAAAACCCCTGCCAAAACTGAAAGCAGCGGAGCGGGGACGAGCAGTCCAGCGATGATGTAAGTGAACACGTATGTAGCTGGGCTATTCTTTTGGCACTCCACAACATAACGGAGCGCATCTTTCAGCGGCAAGGTCCAGAAAAGCGCCAAACACACACTAATAGCAAGCCCTGCGAGCACTGACTGTGTGCAACCCCATGATGCTGGCGTCTCCTCGGCCTCTGCGGAAATGTGAGAGCATGCAGCAGCGGGCTGCGCTGCAGCCAGTTGAGGTTTCCCGTGAGTCAGTAACTCCCTCTCACATGGAGATACGGCTGCTACATCTTCCAGACTACTTCTTCTCGGGGAGTGCCGTTGGCCGAAGAGGCGAAAAAAAGCTGCCATTACCGCTGTACACTATTCCGTGTGAGTAGGGGGCAAGAATGAGCATCCAAAGTCTGAAATAACGCGAATCGAGCCCATCGGCAAAGCTGAACAGCACAGATGAACGAATCCTCAGCTCCCGCCTAGGTGTGGCCTGAAATACCCGCGCGTACACCCCAGATTCCACGACACGCGATAACGGAAGATAACGGCCCAACTCGGGGGAATTCATCCAACAATATGTTAATACAGCTAAATAAGAAACATATCGTGTCTGAGCTCCATCGAACAGTGAATTTTGAAGGTAAGTGGTCTGGGCAAGCACGGCATGCAGTCGTTGGTGAGGCCAAACGAAAACGAACAGAGAGCCGCTACCATTAACAGGTTAACCGCACATTCTCGCCGCCATATTATACCCATAGATAAAATGCTTTTAAGCAACACCAGGTAGCCAAACGGCGTCTGGCGCAGCCGAATGCACCAGGATTCCTTCCATCCTGTACACGCGTGCGACGGTGCTTCCGCTCTTGCGATTATGTACTGGTGTCGGAAGATTCCGTTGCCTCATCATCAGAGTCAACGATGCATCAACACACTTGTTCTGTGGCTCGAATATCGCGTTCTCAGTGTAGCAGGCTCGGTCAGATGCTGAAACGTGCGTTGCATATAGGCTGGCTTCTAAGGGCCCTAGTGATTTTAACCAATTGCCTAGAGTGTAAGCTCATGCAGCAACTGAGGCTCGGGGATGCCTGCATGTGGGGTTGCTTCAGGAAAGGAGCTGCAGCCAGCTGCGCTGCAACTCAACAAATGCGGCCATTTCGCCCCAGCAGCATCAGGCCCTTTTGTTCTGTGGCCAGGACACCTTGTAGGCTGAAAGGGAAGGTCAACTGCTTTTCGGAAACTCTCCAAAAGACAATTGGCATCCCCTTCGGCCGGAAGAACATATATATATATATATATATATATATATATATATATATATATATATATATATATATATATATATATATATAGACGACCGTCGCGAGCTGCAATATAGTCAAAATACTAGGGAGTTTACAAAGAGAAATTAATTTTCCTTTCAGCGTGCAGTGTCCTGGGCACCGGGGCGCAAGGGTCTGTGGCAACTGCGAAGAGGAGGCGGCCGGTCTTTTGTTGTAGGGCAGGTTGTCGCAACTCCTGCCCCAAGGCAGCTTACATATAGGCATTGCCGAGCCCCTCTTGCTGCATCCACCAACATAATCGACAATTTCTTTACGTACTCTGGGGCTTTCAGTTGCCAACCTACATGCAAGCAGAAATACACTCTCGTGCTTCAGACAGACGGTCTTGCATCATTCGCCTGCCCGTCCTCTAAGCAGCACAGTCACTCGCTTGCCTCGTCACCCAGCAAAAGATGGTTGAATGTAGAGGCCTCCCGCACATGCTGCTGCTTTAGCATGTATTACAATAATGCTGGGGCATGATGCAGATGCCATTCAGCCGTCAAAACGGTGTACATGCAGCTCAGCGAGAAAGCCAGAGCCGGCGAATGCTGCGTTGGACTCAGCGGTTATGCTCATGAGCTAGTTTTTTGTAGTATCCTCCGTCTTCGCGGCTATGGTCGTTTGTTTATCAGTCCTGATTTTGGCGCATATGCTGTTGGTGCGCAATTCGCGCCAGCCGGAGGGGCTCCTCAACAGTTTGGGCAGCAGCAGCAATCTTGCACTGCGCTGCGTCCAGTACATTCGAGGTTCATAATAAGTTTCATCTCGCACCTTCCCCTATAATTCTCTCTCGTGGCCTCGGTGGAGCTGATAAACGCACACCATGGCTGAGTCTCTCTCTGCTGCTGCTGCTAATCCACTCTACTGCAGCACAATTGCCTTCTGGTAAGGCCGAGGACCCCCGTTACAACGAGTGGAAAAATTTAAGGCCTGGAGCCAGGGTATAGCGAGGCGGCCTGGCACGAGTTGCAACTCACTCTGCTGCAACTCGTGCTGCAACGCAACACCTCATACATTCATAGCTAAGCCACACTCTTGCACGCAGTAACATTATAGACGATTGTTGAGCCCTTATTTGCCCTCATTGTCAGCCGGTACGCAAGCAGGAATATTCGGACGAGCTTCACACTACGCTTCTGCTTTTAAATTTGGAAGGGCAATGCTACACCAAGAGTTGCGCCTATATGCACGCATAACCAACCCTTTGGAGGCGCGCTCTAACACTGTAGGAAATTGCTAACCACTTACGTTACCCTCAGTAGCCTGCCTTCAAGCATGTAGAAACACGCGTACGAACGTGAACGAGTCTTGTGCGCCTTCTACAAGATTAGTGATGCGACGTCCCGGAAGCCGTGCAACTCGCAGACTGTTTACGACTTGTTCTATTGACCTTTATATGCTTGGGGACTACTGAAGGGGGAAGACAGGATCCGGATCCACGTGAGTAAAGAGACAGACGGCCATCATACGCAGTGTGCACTCCCCAGCGGTGCTCGCGGGTGCTCGCCAGGCCGCGGTAGTTGTCCATGAGGCATAAATAAGAAAGCGAAAGCTACTTTAGATGGCGAGTTTCATAAAAAGTGGAACCATTATAATATTGTAAAGCCTAGAGAATGCGGCCGTCTTCTCGGCTAGAGTTGTGTAGGTGGCGTTTGCCTCGTTGCGTGCCCGCAACAAACCAGTGCTAGGTGACCCGACGGAATCATTGCTCGCTTGTTTGCAGATACAAGTTGTTCCTATCGTTGGCACGGGCTTCATGGCCTTAGTTAGCGATGGGATTTATTGAAACATTCGCCCAGTTTGTCACACTTCTGTGAAACGGCCGTCACGGACGGATCCTCCACTGCGCAGCCGGGTTACCGACTGCTCGCGACATCTGCAGTCCTTCTTCGTGTCTTTTTCCTCAAATGCCCTTCTTTTTGCCATTTCTTACAGCTTCCTGATATCCACACAAGGGGGGCGGCTGGGGAGTGATTGCCCTGAAGCTGACGCCATCCTGGCTCTCCTGTCTGTCTTGCTGTCCGTCCATGCACGTGTCCTTCATTTGTCTTTAGTTTTGTTTAAACCTGCGTCTTGTCGCCTTTCCCCTTTGCGTCGTTGGGGGGACATCTTCGGAGGTCGCAAGTCCGGAGCAGACTGCGATGTTGGGTTCCGCAGCACAGCCAGCTCCGCCGGCAACAACTGAAACAAGGGAACTGCAGGGCGCATCCAGCATTCACCGCCCTAGAGACACTGGGGGAGTTACAGTAGTGCCGATGCCATCAGCAGGCCGCCATTCTTGCAGTGAGCCTGGCAGTTCAGTTCGTCAACTGGAGTCGCGCGCTGTCGGCGATGATAACGCAGCTGCCGAGAGGGCGGCCGTAGAGAAGATTCATCTGCTTCCTGTTTCTAGAGAGGCTCCAAAGGCTTGGGTATTCGCCGCCCTCACTGGGCTGATGAAGGAAGGGAAAACTGTTCGCCAGTACCTGTACCTAAAGGTCAGACGGCCAACCAAGGAGTCGAAGGGCTCCAAACCTAAAACGACGACGCAGGAGAAGCAGCAGAAGCAGCAGCAGCATAGAGTGCAACAGCAACAGGAGCAAGAACAGCAACAACAGGAACACCAGCAGCAGCAGGAGCAGTTGCAGCAACAGCAACAACGCAGAGAACGGAGCAGCAGCTCAGAAGCACCTGACGACGAATACACATACATTGTCGTGGCATGTTTGCCGCACTCAGGCGTGATAACTTCATCCACAGTCGTCTTCACTTCTGGCAGCCCTCTCCAGCCTTTGCGCCGAGTGCAGCTATTGGCCCTCATCCACCCAAACAGCGCTTACGCACGGCGGGCAGGCGTTGCCTCGTACTCGGAGGCATTACAGAGGGGGGTTGTGGGGGAATTCAGAGCGAGCAGCAACAATAACAGCAGCAACGACGGCCGCAGTAGTCAAAGAAATCAGGGGTCCCACCGCTTGGCAGGCGATGTCGCCGGAATCTCTGAAGGCAGCAACAGCAATAGCAGCAGTGGCAGAAGCGGTACCGAGGATCCTGCAGCAGCCCCAGCTGCAGTTGCCGAAGCAGAGCGCCGTCGTCGACAGTTAGGCTCTCCTTTTGACTGGGGCGCTTCCGAGGGTACTAGCGAAAGGCGGCGGAGACGGCATGGGCCGCCGCGGGAGTACAACAGAGCGGAAGAGGTCATTGCTGCCGTACTCGACGATTCCGACTTGGGTTCGGGATCGGGTGAAGACGATTCTGGTGGTGAGAATGAGATGGGCGGAGGTGTCCCATTCCGCCTAAGTGATGCCGCCGGGCCAGAGGAAGGCGCCGCAGCATCTTCGCGCGATGAACAACAACGAAGGCATGAGGAGGAGCGGCAGGGTCAGGAGCAGGAGCAACCGTTGTTCCGGCAGCAACGGACATTGCAGCTGAATTTCAACTTTCCATCTCCTTCCGGTGACCAACGTGTAGCAGGGCGTGGGTCTGATTGCGCAAAAGCAGGAGCCCAAGGCAAAGGGGTGTTCAACCTGAGCGAAAATGTACTGTTCCATGACTTTGTGGCCCCTTACTTTCGAGCAAGGAGTGGAGGAACTTCTCTCCCTTCCTCTCCTGCCACAGCAGCGGATGGCGACAACTGTCGAGACGCCGCAGTGGTTGTGTTTCCTGGGAAAAAGCTGGTTATTAAGGATTTAACTTTCGTCGTGTGGGCCACAGATCCGGGTAACGGGCCAGGCTTCGTCTGGAAAGACACGGTGAGGCTTCCTGTTCAGTGTATTCGCAACACACGCGCGTCTTATTGTTTTTACTCGTCTGCGGCTTTTGTCTTGCAAACTACGGGAGCAATGCTTCCAATGCGATTTGCGTGCTTCAGGCAATTTATATATCTGTGGATCCTTGGGGCGAATACAGACGAGTTCACATACTGCCTTTTGCCGATACGTTGCCGACGACTTATTCTTTCCGTCTCTTTGAGGATTATTTGCAGCCCTTTTTGAAGGAACAGCCCTGGCGCCTAATAAGAAAGGGAGATATATTCACATTCAGGTCCGGCGTGCAACAGCCACAACCCGAATGCAGTTAGCAACAGCACTCAGGGGATTTTCCTGACTTTTCCCTCTGCCGCGTGAGAACACTCAAAATGTGCCACGCGCTTTTCTGGCTTCGACTGCTGCAGGGGCGTGGAGTTCAAGGTTATTGCCACGGAACCGTCCACTGTGCCTGTCGCCCGCGTCGGTCCAGAGACAGTCGTGCACTTTGAGGGTACGGTGAGAGGGTTGTTCATCCGCGTTTATATATAAGTACATTTACTTTATTATACGCAAGTGATGCGCACAGATGTGGATATACGTACTTTCTTGCCATGAAATAAGCAACTGTGCATTTTGTCCGCACTTGAGTGTTTATACACATCGGTGGCCGTGTGTTACTATGTGGTATTTGGCCATCAGTTATGCTGCTGTGGCGTGCGATTCAGGGTCTCTGAACCCTTCTCTCATCGACATTTTGCCTCCAGAAATCCTCTCCCGCGTCCGTCGCCTGCCGGCGCGGGTGCAGCCCTTCGCCATCGTGGCAGCAGCGCAGGTGCGTGGGGTTCCTTGCGTGTACTCTAGCCAGTCAAGGTTTAGACAAGGATATTAACCGTAGACGGTGGATAGCTTAGCAGGATTGGCGTGACTTGGCTCTAAAGCTGTTGGAGTTGCGAATGGGGTTTTGGCTATAAATTGCCTTGGGGTTTGTGCCACGGTTTGGTGCGAGGTTTGGTTTAGGGTTGGGGCTACCGACTGTTTTGGGTTGCGATTTGCCCTACGGCATTGTGCTAGGGTTTGTGCAGGGGCAATCGTTTGGGTTGTAGATTTTTCCGCTGGTGGGGGCATCTGTAACTAGAGAATTGATTGGGCGTTGGCTGCTGTTGGTTGCCTGCCGACTCAGCTGTTACGTGCTTGCTGAATGCTTACTGCAGCATGTTTACTTTTAGTGTTGGGTTTGGGGTGTTCAGTCCTTGGATCCGCAGTTGCTGCTGCGGGTGTTGCCTTCTGGAGGCATGCGGGGAGGTTCTCGAGGGATAGACGAGGGTTTGGAGGCGGCAGTGAAGCGGCAGCTTGTGGGGCCTTTCTGCTTTTCTGAATATCAACGCTTGTATGGTCACTTGTGCACGCGAGTCCCCCAAGAAGACGCGAAGAAGGGAACAGAAAAAGACGCAAGAGAATCTGCTGCAGTAGTTTCACCAGGTAAATTAGAGCATTCTCAATCTTCAACATCCTCTCCTTCGGCAGAGGCTGCAGCAGTCGGGGGGGAGCTGGAGGCGCCCTGCTGCACCGTATGCACACTGCAGCTGCAAGACGGCACAGAGTCCGTGACCCTGACCTGCGGCCATGCCTTTCACTGGGAGTGTGCGAGAGCATGGCTGCGCTGCAGCGCCACCTGCCCCAATTGCAGGGCGCAGGTAGTGCTGCCCACAGGGACTCCCCGCGAAAGCGGGGATGCAGGCGACAGTGCGCAGGCGCATGTTGGTAACGCAGCTCTCGGGTTTGTGCGGAATGCTTGGGCGGAGTTTTTCAGCCCCTGACGTTGCTTACTCCTTGCATACTGCAATGGCATTGCCTCCCCGATTAGAATTTAGGGCTTAGTGAACTTGAGGGAAGCTTAAACAGGTGAGGACAAGGGATGCTGCACTACAGGGAGGAAAAACCTCAGGCGTTGACCGCTGGAGGCCTGTATACGGATAGGGTTAGCCCCAAACTGTCTTTCGAGGACTCTTCTGTTGACAGAATGGCTTCGCCTTGGGGAGCTGTATGTGGGCGCATATGGCTTCGAGTAGGGTGTATTGAAAACCCAGCGGGACCTCCGCTTGCCAAAATTTTTTCGGTTTTATTTATTACTCTCACTGCTTCGCCGATGGGCCTTTGCACGCTCTTGCTGGACCTTAAGGGATTTCCGAGGCCCAGTGAGCGCGAAAGGCATTGAATGCACACCCGAACAAAGCGGGGTTTATTTGTTCAGCACTACACCTGCTTTTTAGTTTTCCTCCTTTTATATCTGGTCTCAACCAGACGAGAAAGGGATACTACGGCACCGTTAAGGCAATCCGGTAGTAACATCAGTGGCACTGACTCCTCTATGCAATCGAAGCTTTGGAGAGACACTGATTGCTTTGAACGATCTATACACACTGCAGGAGTTCTGAGACAGCTGCGCGGAGGCGCTGCAGTGGAATAAGTTTCGTGTGTTGAGCATGGGTGGGCATGCGCAATGCGCACAGCATACTACAGTGTGTGTCTGCTGTGAAACGCCAGGAAAATATAAAGGCCCATTGGCCTACCGCCGCGCCACAGCGAGCACGCGAGCCGATAAGTTCGAGGCTGCGAAAAATAAAATTATATGCGCTTAACACAGAGCAGGGAGAGCGGCTATCGCTCCGAGTAGTGAAGGCCACATGAACTAGGAGGAGGCCTAGCAACTTCACAGCAAATAAATTACGACAAAATATCAAATATCAAATCAAAGTTGACAGCTTTCGAAGGCTGTTTGGGCTGCTTGATTATCCTGTTTCCATCACCCTGAGTCCCCTGTTGCTGGGGAAGGCTAGAGCATAAAGTTTCTCTGGACGAAGGTCCGTCGGTGGTCTTCTCTGCTGCGTATCCTTGAAATGCTTACACAGATGCCTTTGGGCGATGTGAACGAGAAGTGGCAGTAGGTAGCAGGACTCCCTTCGCGTTTGTCGCTCTGCCCCTTTGTATGCTTGTTCGCGCCGCAGTTTTCTTTACTCAGGGTGTTTAGACTGTTTGTGGGTTTTAGCGCGGGAGTTTCTCTGCCATATATTTGTCATGCTTTTGCTTGCTTTTGACCATCCAGCAGCACAGAAGGAGCACGACGAAGAAGATGAGGATGCAGACCATAAGCAGCACCAACAGAGGCCCGTGGAAAGTGGCAGGAGAATCAAAATCCAGCCCGATGGTGGTCCCAACAACCTGGCGAGGCATGTACACTGGCATACCGGTATGAGCCAGTGCTGGGCTTTGCATCATTCCCCCTATTTGCCCCCAATTCAAGAATGAATAGGGTGCCGATTCAGCAGTCAAAGGCCCCCCACGCATATCCAGTCCCGTTTCCATCACCTTTCTCATAGTTCCGTCTCCGTCCATCTCCCCCACAAGAACTGCTCCCAGGTTGTCTGCGCTGTCGAGGAACCCTGCAGATCGAGTTCCTGCAGCGCTTGCTGCCGACCCGTCAAGCTGCAGCATGACTAAGGACTTTGTAGTTAACTTTTGAGAAGAGGATAACGAGGGTTCTGCCTCAGCTTCCAGTACCTTCTGATTGGCCATCTGAGAAAACTGATGCCTCATTAGGCTGATGGCTTCAGCCTGCAGCTTTTCATTCGAGCCGATGTGCACTTGAGGGGCATTTGGCCATTCAAGTTGGTCGCCTCCCAAGGGCCGAACGCAGGCGACATGCTGCACAAGGCACATTAGTGTTAGAGCTAACACGATGATACCCTTCACCCATCCATTTGGCCTCACAGAGAAAGAGTGAGCCCATTGGCTTGATATTGGCAACTCAACTTCCCTGTCTGCTGTTGCAGCCCCCTGCAGAGGACAGCGAAGCCTTTTCTTGTGGGATGCTGCTGGCGGTGAAACGGTTCCCTCCAATCTTTTGCAATCTCTTTCTGTTCTACAGGTAGACTGATCCTGACGGGGGAGCCTACCTGCACGCGTTGAGGCTAGTTTGCTGTCTGATTCCCCCGACCGGGCACTCGAGGAATGCATATGTATGCAGGGAGGCACCTGAAGAAGTAACGAAGCCAAACGGGTTGCCATGGCGGTGTCAATGAAGGGGTTTCTACTGAAGGCACGCGGAATCTCTGTGTTAGTTCAACTTCCCCTGGGTGTACAGAGTCCGTGGCCGTCGGCGGCGGACAGGTGTAAGGGCCACCAAAGAGTAATTCTGCTAGATGTATACTGTTTCAAGGCATTCTCGGCTGAAAGTACTAAGCTGGTTTGATTTTTGCCGAAAATTGTCGCAAACAGGGTATCGCAGAACCACGAGCGATGGTGACGGCGGGCTGGGGAAAACCCTAGGTAAGTATGTCCAGGGCGATGCACACGGTGGGTTTTCATGCAGATTCCTCCAACTATTGGACAGAAGATTTATGTTGAATATATATCCTCTATTCAAGACAAAACAGAAGTGTCAGAGTACCCTAGACTCACAGCCCCGTCGTCCGGGCCTCAAGCACGAACCGAGCAACGACCACTATGGAGTTCAGCGGTTTGTTCCTGTTTGACTATTTGACCATTTTTCAGTCCTTCAGACAGCCATCAAGACGGTGCGAAATTCAAATTCATGTTGATTTCAAGTAGACTGGGTAGGCAAACAGTTCATATTCATAGCCTTATGCTGCCTGAGCCCAGCGCTGTCATTACAAACCAATGGTCCAGCGAGAGCGAGCTGTTCTTACTGCACAGGCATTAGAATGGAGCTCAAGTGGAACATTCAGAGACCTTGTCAGATGAAAGCAGATGAAAGATGACAAATACAATACTAGTAGATATAAATGGCAATATTCTAGGTAAGAATATGAGATATCCATGTCACGAATGCTCGGCAGAAACACGTTGGGGCTGGCTGGGAGGACAGACGCTGTGGCTGAGAGACTGCCGCGCGGCAGACTATTTAAGTTTTTCGAATACAACTTTGTTTTAAGGACGAATATTTGAATATTTATGCAATTATAGTGGAGACAGGTTGCGTTTAGCGCATAGATGAAGAGTTTGAACCCGGGAGGGTTGACGTAGGATGCATACGTAGCATCAGCAGAGCCCGCTGCTCAGTACAATGTTTCTCCAGCAGTAGCAACATTCCCGTAATGCCCCCTTACCTACAGGAGCCCAATATGAGCAGGCTAATATAAGAACCTAAATTGCATCCCTTATTGCTCTCTTACGATTTCGAAACTAAATTGGCTGCGCTTCCCGTGCAAGCGTCTTGCTGATCTGTCAGGCACGGCGCATATACAAGCCCAGCTTATCTACTGGTTTTCATCGCAAACACCACGCTCAGGCCAGAACCTACGGAAATTATGATTTGGCTAGATTATGTTCTACTGCCGTTTTAGTGCGCATTGAGCTCGGGGCATACTGTTGGCATGGCAGGGGCAATCTGTGCCTTGCGACCAAGACACCTTGATAAGACCAGCACTAGCTACAAGCGGTCGTTCTAATGGCTGCTGCACACTAACGGGGACATTTCTGTTTGCGGCTGACAAGGTAGGACCCCCTTCTGGCTTCGCGCTCCCTAGATTTGCAGCTCCTTTCCCTTAGAAATGCCATTATTTGGCTGCTTGAGGCACCACCACCACCAAGGGCAACCCCCGCTTCCACAATGTAGATGGCAGCGAACGTTCGCAAGAACTGTTTTCCGGAGCTTTCGGAGCTCGCCCTGTCCGTAAAATCTTCTACAATTCTGCGGTCTGAGCTCCACTATGATGCGGTAAAGCAAAGGCAGGGAGGAAGTCCCTTAACCCCCTGCCTTCCCCATACTGCATCCTGCAACATGGATCGATGAGCCGATGGGGTATGGCAAATGAGGACACCTTTAAACCCAAAAGAATAGTGGATTTTTAGCAAAAAGGGACGAAGCTCTATCCAGAAGTAATTTTCCTCTAAAGATGGTGCTGCAGTGAACTTGCCCCGTGTGTAGCGCCGAGACCTATTTCCAAGCAGCCGACGGGGTACACTGCAACGTGACGCCACGACAGACAATGAAAGTCGGTGCCACGCTCCGCCGCTTGCCCCTAAGCAACAAAAATAGGGCGAAGTTAACTCAGCTCATATCCCTACTGTATCTTCTAAGCAGCAATTCAGACCTTCTGCTCACCACTTCAGAAGTACCATACTCGTCTGCGTTACGGTGAAACAGGGCTACGCAGTCGCATCCGTTGTCATGCTACACCGTAACTCCCTCTTGCGTTGCTTCTATGGACTAAGCAGTACGCAGATATTGAANCCGTTGTCATGCTACACCGTAACTCCCTCTTGCGTTGCTTCTATGGACTAAGCAGTACGCAGATATTGAAAACTAAAAATTCGTTAGGCGTCTTACAAAAGCGAGTTATCCACAAAACAAACTGGCGGTAACAGTGTTGGGGGCAAACGATGATCCTGATCACGGATCCAAAAAGGGAAGGTGAAGCGCCCAAAACTCATGCTTTTTGGTTCTCTCGATTGACTCCTGCCAATGCATAAGAAAACCCGGGGAAAGCCATATGACTTTTTAAAATTTCATTTTGGTTGTTGGAGGACAGGAAATGATTTTTACTATGGCGGTCCCATTTCTTTAATCTTTTCAACTAATTCAGTGACCGTAAAGCCTTCTGAACTCCTTAGGTCCCCTTCAACGAGACCAAGCTTCATTGGCTGCCCGAATACAGGATGCATGAAAACAAGCTCGCCATGTCGGGTCTCTAACAGAACTTTTTGGAGCTCTCCGTTGTTTGCATCAACTTGAAATGGCATGCCACTTATGAACACCACGTAAGGAAACTCCGGGTTTTCCTCATGAGTCCATTCTTCTTGTGGGGGTTTATACACAATTCTTTCCGCTTTTGGTCTGTCTTCTTCTCCTCCCTCAGCCTCGCTGTCACTGGAGCTGGAGTCTGAGTCTGCCTTTTCCTCTTCTCCACCCGCTGCTGCTTCCTCACCCTCCTCTGCTCCTTCTCCAGCTGATTCGCCTCCCTCTGAGGGCTTCGGTTCGTCTGGGTGGTACATCAGCCATTCAAGGTCAAAATGGGTACCCGCTTCGTGCAGCATCAGACCTACGCCGTCTACATGCTTCACTATAAGGGGAACTTCCCGTTCAGTTTTAGGATGATGAAAAAAAGGTTTTCCGTCTTGGATGTAAACGAGGACTCTTACAGGTGATCCTGATCCGTCCTTAGCAACGGGTACGCCACCGAAGAAACCGTAACCAGGGGCGCATGCCCCCTCTCCTTCCTCATCCGATCCATCCTCCCATGCAAGTCGTCGAGCAACTACTCCCTGGCCACTAAAAGTGCGTTTGGATTCGAGCCCTCTAAAGCAGTGGGAAATAACAAATACAAGTGCAGCAACGGCTGCCACTAGAGAGGCGATAGCCAGTGATGTCCTGAAGCGCCTCCCGGATTCTTTCAAGCTTGCCTCGCGAGCAAAGACTTCTTCACTTCTCACTTGAGCTTCGTCGTGATGCAGAGCCACCTCGGATGCAGAGGGAGAGGCCTCCGCGTTCCCCAGTTGCTTGCTGACTGCAACAGCAAACGCCAGGGAGGCGAGGAAGAGTGGGATGGAGCGGCACATATTCGAACGCATACACAAACAAAAAGGTATCCCCATTCCGTGGGAAAAAAATTACCAGAAATTTCAAGTCAAACACGGTGGCGGGGTGAACCTGCCCTGTGTTTTCGCGCTGGGGGGCGGTGTCTCTTGCGAGGAGACACGAGACACATCCACGCGCGACCGGCGGTGCTCCACTTGCACTTTCGCGTGGCGACCACACAAACGGGCCAGCTGCAGGGCCAGCCCAAGCTATTTGTTGTTTTGTTTTCTGTTTGTATCTTTTGCAGCAACTAATTTATTTACCGGTAGTGGAGCGTGAAGCTTGGATACTTTTATCTCTTTCGGCGCTCCATCACAGTTGCGCCGACGATCCGCTGTGGCGCAAGGGTGCCGACGAACGATCACTCATGAACCTAGTATCAATGCATGAAAAGGAAATTGCATTTCGAATCAAAATATTATTCGTATTTAAAATTTTGGGTGGAATTTGCATTTCATCTGTTATGCGTCCGCGATATACACACGAGTGCACTATTCTTCAATCTGGCGGCACTGGACCGGTGCGCACACGATTGCATTTGTTGTTCGTCGTACCGAACCGACGGCGTCAAACTGCAATGCACACGAAAACGTATCCTCGAGC
>NW_013576180.1:22998-30211 GCF_000499745.2 Eimeria mitis
GAAAAACGGTAGACATACTTGCCGACGCTGCAATGAGCAGCGGCCCGTGGGGCCCCTCTACACTGCCCGACCAGTAATACTGCATGGTCTGTCCAAGAAAAGTCCTCGAAGTGTAGTGAACTATAACGCAGTTAAAATGCGAGGGACAATAACTACCCGGAAACAGCTGACATTCCCTTCAGTATCGAGGCCACGTGTAACGCCGGCACGCGGGCCTGCGCGTAGAGCGTTGTAGAACGGTCTGTGAAGCTGGAACTCGTGGTTCTACTTGCGTGTACGTTGCATCAGAAGGGCGAAGTCTGCGCCCAACAACTATGTCCAGCGTCAGTGAATGGGCAGGGCTTTGGCACACTCGCACGCACTCGCATGGACGGTCGCCTTGCAGCAAGGGTTGCACCAAAAGCGCGAAAGCTGATGACAGGCCGTGCCCTCTTCGCACCAAGCCCAGATATTTGGGTCGCTATGATTAAGCCTGATACAAACTAGCGGGGGCTCCTATATTGCGTCTTCCGCCTCAGGACGTTCCTCGACGAAGGTGGAGAGCTCACGGTACCAGGATCATCCAAGTGGAGAGCCAAAGGACCAAACAGAGTAGCGGGAAGGACAGAGTGCTCACGGTGAAACTAAGGAAGCTCTCACCTGAACAATTTTTACGCTATTTAGTTGCGGCTTGCCGAAGCAAGACACCGTTCCTCTGATTCATGGTGCACAATGCGTATCTCGTGAGCAGTAACGTCCGTGAGTTGCTGTTGGCCCTCCGCTGCTCCAAAATATTCACTTTCTGAAATACAGCACAGTTAGTTTCATTGCCGTCGTTTTTGAGTCGAGTTCGCATATAGCTGCAGAGGACAGCTCTCTAATTTGGTCACAATGCGGACAGTGTACTGTATTCTCACCTATGGACCGGTGCAATCGCAATGCCTATAATCATATATACGCAGAAGCGCTCCGCCTTAATCTACTGAAAGGATCACAATGATACCTTTCCGCCATTCTCCAGAGAACCTGTGCTCCTTAAAGGAACAGGTTGCCAACTCGGATGAAAAACCTTATTACTCAGCTTTTCCGGTGTACGAGAGGAAAAGACTGCTGTTNAGGTTGCCAACTCGGATGAAAAACCTTATTACTCAGCTTTTCCGGTGTACGAGAGGAAAAGACTGCTGTTTTGAGTACAGAAGGGTGTTTCAGGTGCCTTTCTTCGTTACCTAAAAATCTTTATCGCGGCAATTTGCTACCACAACGATAGCTCCACTCCTGACTCCTAGGGCTCTCTGATGTCTCCTGTTAGACTTTTGTGAGAAGCCTTGCTCAGCCTTGCTCACAATTGTGCGGCCATGCGCGTTGTTTAGAAACGCCGTTTAAATGCCTTGCTGCTGTCATCTAGGCTCTGGTATGGAAGAATACTGCGTTAGGAGCATGTGCTACAAACGTGCAGACTGCCTAAATTCGTCGCTGCTCCCAAATGCCAACTTTGGCGGTCGGGCTGAAACCACAAGTGTCTTGCAAGCAAGCTTAAGCAGTCAATGAAGAAAACAAAAGCTTGTAAACGACAGATTCTACACACGATGACGCTGTTCCCGTTATAAAGTCTAGACAAGCGTCACTTGTCTTCATGCACAGCATCTGTTTCGAAGAGCTAGTGCATCGGGAACAGTGTGCATCTCCATGAACAGCACAAAAAGACAAGTGACTCAGCAGGGAGGAGCGTTGCAATTATCACAGGAAGTTAAGGGCGTTCCATGCAGCTTTATTGGAAGGATATGGGAGGTTTTCCTTGACCTGAGCAGGCCTCGTTAGGCCGCCCTTGGTTGGAGTAGGAGAAGTAGAAAGGGGAGTCTGCTGAGGCTTCATGAGGGAGACCGATCGGGAATGCTGAGAAGACAGCAACAGCAAACGTTGTATGCATTAGTGCTTAGTTTTGTGTCAGGGAGCGGTGGTGTATGTCAATCAGAAGGCTCCCACTTACGTGAACGCAATCGAGCGGATAGGTTGTCCTCTCAAATGCATGCATGTAATTGGGAGGCAGCGGCGGATGGGTCCACAGACTGCGCTTTTCAAATATATTCAGGAGCATCTGTGTCGTTTCTCTTGCTGCCTCCACTTCGTTCGCTGGCGGATTCCAGATGCATATCTGCACATCGGATTTTGTAACGTCTTTCATAGAAAACGAAGGACGAGCTAACTCTTTCTCTGGTAGTGCCGGCGCTTTTACGAACTCTACCTGAGTAAAGTGAGCACAAGAAACAAGTGCACGCTTCAATAGCAGTGATAGGGAGTTCAGCTTGCTCGTCTCCACGTTGAACAGAGAGGCGAATCATGAAACCAAGAAAACAACAAGACGTTCCACACGTGGTCGGCTTACATCGGCATGCCTCGTATTGAACACCTGCTTTAGCGCCTTCTTGAAATGGGGTAGCAGGCATTCCCGTCGGATGAGAAGGTCCTTTAGCTCGTTCTCTTTGCTTTGCAAAGCTTCCTCTCTGTGAACGAATGCATGTAACAGTGGGTTGATCAAACTGGGAATGTTGGCTTAGCATTATCGTCGCGGTCCNTGTGAACGAATGCATGTAACAGTGGGTTGATCAAACTGGGAATGTTGGCTTAGCATTATCGTCGCGGTCCAGTCGACAAGCAGCCCAACGTCTTTGAGGAAGGTGCGCTGTTGGCTGAAGTCAGTCAGGGAGGTGCCGATACCTCCATAAGTTACCTGCTTTCATCTTGCATTTGCCTTGATAATGCCGCACTGATTTGGTCACTGGCGCTGGTTTTGATGTCGTCCACAGGCTCTTCCTCCGGTGGGGCTCCCGGTGCCTCCGCGTACAGTTTTTGCATGTCTTCCCAGAAATCCGTTGTTTCTCCCTCCTTGCTGAACCATTCGCTCGCGCCCAGTGGCTGGGGAGGCTGTGGCAAACGGTAGACAGGCCGGCGACATCGCAACACGCTACACTCATTGAAACCTCCAAGAGTATGCAGGATGAAGGTCCTGGGCCAAAACACACAATATTGTTGGGCCATTCAAAAGGGCAAGTTGATGCAGACCCTTCAATGGATACAGGCATACATTTCAGGTTATCAAATAGTTCGAAAACATATACAGTGGCATAAAAACATGCGGCAGTACTCAGCATGCAGTGCCTATAACGCATGCAGGAGCTTTAAAATTTGCAGTGCAATCTAAAAACTTAGCACTTCATCACAGAATACGGTTTTAAGAGGATTCCGTACTTCAAGCCAGGAAATGCCTTTAGGGTATAAAATAGTAGAGAGGATGTGAAAACGCTGAATCGGCTGACTATGAGCTGCACAATGCCTTCCTGTGCACAGTGTGTGCCAGCTGGTTGACAAACGGCTCACCCGTCTGCTTGGATCTCCTGAAGCAGCTCGTCCTCATCCTCTGCCGTCACAACGCGGCAGTTTGCATGCAGAGCTGGTCTGAACCCCGAAAGCATGAGACAAACGAGAAGGTAAGAAAAGGGAAGCTGCTACTGCCAGTCCAGGCAGGCCCGAGCAAGTACGTACAACGCTCCGTCAACAGTGGGCGTGTTATAGTCCACTACAAGACTACTGAGCTTACTACTGCAGGCACACAAATGAGAAGATAAATGCAGCCGTCACGAAGAGGTGCTTATCCAGTGCTTAACCTCACCTGAGAAGCTCCCACAGGAATTCCCTCGCGAACTGCAGCTTGAAAACGATGATCTTATATACAAGCCAAGGGCAATATGCTCGCAAGACTTCCCCAATATCCCCCAAAAGACGGTGCGTTGAATAAGCAGCAAGGTCCAACTGAGACATATCGTTGAAATCCAGTACCACCGCCACTGCAACTCACAGCACGTACATCTTAACCAGCACTGAGCATTCGGTTGCTTTTCGCATCCCTCGTGCAATCCACGCGGATGTTCTGGCTGACTGCGTAAATGCTCCCGATAAGGAAATGACTACGGGCAATAGCATTACGGGCCTTTCCACAGGCAGCCGCCCTTCCCATCGGGCGACCTGCTGCTTACCGTGAGATATCTTTTCACCGTGGCGGCGAGAAGCAGCTCCCAATTTGCCCCAGGCGCGGTCGAAGACCCTCAGGAGGGTTCGTTGAAGCTCAGCGGGGGTAATCTGAAGATAAAGACTGGTCGGAATGANTCGAAGACCCTCAGGAGGGTTCGTTGAAGCTCAGCGGGGGTAATCTGAAGATAAAGACTGGTCGGAATGAGGTTGGCTACCGGGATATACACTGCAGGGTGCTTGCCATCCGCGGAGCGGTACGCAAGGGCCCCAGCTAGACTGGCCTCCAGCTCGAGCAAGGCATCATCAGAGGAGTGGCATGCGAAGCGCCTCCCCTGCTCTTCAATTTCAGCGAGGCTTTTCCTGAGAGAGGCGAGCCGAGCCAAGGAGCGGCAGGCTTCCTTCCTCGATGCCAAATCAGCGCTTCTTGAAATCTTTCCCTCTCGAAGGTAAAGCAGACGCCGCATATCCTCTACTACGTACCAAGCGCAGTTGCCGCTTAGCGAACTGATGAGAACTACAAACTTCGCTAGCTTCTGTTCGTACGCTGAGTAACACAACATACAAAGCGCCAGCTCCTACAACTAACCCCCGCCTCCTAAGGAAAGCAACAGTTTGCAGAGGCAGAGCCAGGCCAGCCTGCCTAGTACAAAAGTGTTTCAGGTTTGCTTAGGAAATACTTCTCCCCTCCAGTTCCCTAAAGGCATGCTTACGCGCGAAAAGATCCAGACCCTCCGGAGTCGCTGGCTCGTCTGATTGGGGAATTGACCCGACAACGAGGTGGCCCGTAGCGGCGAGGTGGGCTTTGACCTTTCCTCTTCCGCCATCTTTGTATTTCATTGGAGCCTTTATCTCTACATGAGAGGAAATATCATGCTCAGTTGTCTCGGGGAAGTTGCCATCATAGTAGCCTGCGAAAGCTTCAGCAACAGCTTCGGGATCCTCTGGCATAGGGGATGTGAAGGAGGCTTCTTCGCATACAGGTAGAACACGGTCCCCTACCTTCACTTCCCCTCGATACAACAGGCGCCCGTCGACGACTCGGGGCCACTCAGCAGCTTCCCTATCGACTCCAGCCTGCTCAACTGTATCGGGAGCGTGTAGGAGACCATACATCTTTTCAGTGACATGCTTCCCTCCCCTTTCCTCCCCCTTCCAGCAAGGGATTTCATTGGCAAATTTCATCACCATCCCCCTTGTGTGTAGGTATGCGACGGGACCTGCCAGGATTAGGTAGCTGTCGTGGGGGAGCCTGGGCTTAAAAAGTCTCCTGGGGAAGAAATGTGGGATGATAAAATGATAAGGAATAAGACCAGTGGCCTGTTCTTCCCGTTCTGCACTCAACGGGGTACCGGCCGCAGCGGAAGGCGGAGCCGACAACGTTACATGCCGAGGAAAGAGGAAAGTGGTGGAGTGGAAACTACTGAGGGTTCGAAATCGAGAGGAGGCTGCTTACCTTTACAGGGAAAAAAAGAGGAAAATGGTACAGGCTCGAAGCATGCCAGGCTCGGCGCATCGCAGCCGACCGCTCAGACCAACGGAGCAGTGGCCGCCTCTGCCCTAAACAAACGGTCATTTCGTTGCTGTTTTGTTAGATGCTTAGCGATTTCTTAATGTTCGGTTTTCTTAAGTTTTTCACTCAAGACGAGCAACCTAGCCGGTTCAGTGCTACCGAACGAAACTGGACCGTCGATTTCTGTCGTCGACTGCCGCACGCGCGGCGCATATCGATTTCCTGTGGCATTCGCCAATGGAGCCTTGTATTACCTTAAATACCCATCACTATCTGCAAAAGTTTATGTTTATATCGCTTCAAATGTGTTTAGACTGTTTGGTGCCGACCTGAGGGTGACGAGTCGCCTGTGACAAGATGTTCATCAAGCTCTCCGTAGGTGAATACAAAACCTGCCTGCATTCCATTCTCCACCCTGCTCAAGCTGCATGCCCCAAAACCCAGGATTACACACGCGCCAAAAAGGGGCCTGTACGTTTCTGTCGCTTATGGAGCTAACTAACTGGTGCCAGCCAGTACTCCGGCCATAGATCGCCTTGTAACTTTTTCTTGCCTTTTCATATTCTTAAAATACAGATCTTTAGGTCTGCCGTTAGGCCTTCCACGAAGAACTGAAATGCCTCTGCTTCTGCTGTAATGCTTGAAGCAATTTTTACACCCCGATTCAGCCGGATGTTTTCACTATCACTGTATCCGCATGCCCAAGCGGTGCTTTGTTGGGATAGAGAGCTACTCGCAGTCCTAATTATCAGCACAGCAGAAAATGCCTTTTTGCATCACACCTTAGTTGGAAGCAGTGCAGCGCTAGAGCGACAAGTTGTGTTAGACGAGATATGGATCCATCCTCAGCAAAGATGCTGCGTGGAAGATCTTGTCGTTTAGAAACTGCCACAGGGTGGGATGTGCCGAGAAAGGCACGCTTGACGCTTTCTTTAGCTTGGTTACTGAACCGACGCTAACCAATGCCGCCAAGCCAATTAGCAGGATGTACTTTATTTTAAAAAGCATTTGCGTGTATATTCATGGCGATAGTTCCTTGTTTCGGACGCCCACCTAGGAAAGCAGGGAACGCGTAAGACGATACTCTGTGCCTTATATATCTTATCTTCTGTAGCTCGAGAACAAACACCCAAACATCAGCATTTCATGGCCCCCCGCGAGTGCCCCCAAGACCAAAAAATTTCATGTCATGGGCCTAAAAATCCCCTTCCCCTGCCCCTGTAGGCCATTTCTCAATGACAACGGCTACAGCTGGTAGGCCACATGTTGCTGAAGAAGTTTACAAAGATTCATCCGCCGCAGTCTCATGCAGAAGGGAGACTACCAGCAGCTGAGGGCATCTTCATCACCCATCATTTTCACATAGTTTTGTATATAATCACTTCTCAAAGGATTGTTCTGCAGGCATGGCTGATCCGTAGCAAGCGTCTCATTTGACACAGAAGAGCAGTGTAGCGGCTCATGCGCACATTAGTAATTGCTTTGTTGGGCTGAACGCGCAATTTCTTGCACAAGACAAGCGGAGAAGAAGTTGCAAAAAATGATGGTGACCTTCACAGAGTACTTCTGCATAGTACCACTGCGCTTCGGTACCGTTCCTCCTGCGGCCTCTATTGGATTTTGTCGGAATCGACCGCTGCAGTTGCCGTTATCGGTGGTGTGTGTGAGCCTATGGCGGGGCGTGAGCCAGGCTAGGCG
>NW_013576180.1:30220-39303 GCF_000499745.2 Eimeria mitis
GGGGCCTCCATAGGGTTGCTTCGCCACCACCAAATGACTGGATACGTCTTGCGCTTCGTACCATTCATAAAAAGCGCATGCGCATGCTTGCACCACACTTAGACTCGGGCGAACTAAAGAAATGAAGGGAGGGTGCTACCTTAGTTCCCTTATCCCGTCGTTGCACTTGTTACCTTGCAGAAGTGCACACTTGCCGGTTGCCTACAGGGCACGGGTAGATATGTCTTCCTCTATGTGCGGGTTTACTGCTTCTCTAGGGCTAGGCAAATAGTTCAAATATCTATCGAAAAACGAGAGTTCGACTGCGCCACTGCCGAACTATAAGAGGAAATCACACCCTCATACTCAAGCAGAGAGGCAAGCAGGGATCTTGCACGTACCAGTATCAGTTCCCGGTAATATTGGTAATAATCATGTTCCAAGCAAGCAAACCAGCTGTAGAGGGGCTGACTCGAGCATAAGCTGTCCAGCACGTGTTGCGACACTCACGAGTACCTCACTGATTTTGCTTGCACCGCAGGACTAGAGGTATATGAGCGCGTTGTTATTCATCATGTGCTGCTGTAGGCTGTTCTGAGGCTGCATTGTAGAGACTCTAGAGACAAGGATGTCTGGTCCAGAGGCCTCAATTTCATTCGGAGAGACAGCCTTACAGCGCAACAGCAGAATAACGCTTGCCACCGAGCTGCTACTTTGGGCAGCTCTTGTAATTCTGCACACGCTCTGGAATACTACAACATCCTGGGGGAAACACAGGCTTCTGTGGGTGAACACCCGATTTCTAGCTGGCCACAGTAAGCGTATCACTGTGGCGAAGCGCCTGAATTAGCCGTCATAATGGAGGCAGACAGGCAAGAACGTGACCGCCTGTTTTACTACTACGGTGCACATCTGTTGGGTCCGAAGCTTAATTCGGCTGTTTCTAAGGACGGCCTATTCGCTTTTATGGGCTTCAGTACCGTGTGCTGGAAGTTCTTCTTGTTGAACCAAATAGGATGCCGAAGCTCGAATGTTTGTTCCTTATTTGAGTAGATACGAAAGACGAAGTCAAGCCTCTGAAGGTGTACAACCAGGGGTAGATGCGATACTGGAAGACCACAACAGTATATCTCCACCGATATGCGCTGCGTGATTGCCCTTCTTGAATCAGGGGCTCTGCAGTGTTTATGCTTGCTCAACCTTGTGTAGAGTCACTAGGTAGGGCCCATGCTGTGCGCAGGACAGTTGACAGCTCTGGTCCACTCACAACTGTCCACAGATTGCGCTCTGGCATTCCTCCTACCCTCCATGGCAGTACGTATTGCTCCCCTTGCCACAGCTAAGGGGTTTAGGCTGCCATAAAAATGCCACCTGGCACCGCCAGCAGACCTGACTTGTGCTGGGATTCACGTATATTTCAGGCACACTAAACATCATAGTATAACTGCAAAGTAGCTACAGTGGAGTAATATCCCGAGGACGTTGCAATAACAACAAGAACNTTCTGACTCGCAAGAGGCTCAACACGTACTGAATGAGGCAGGGAATCTGAAATTATACTTTGTATATTGCTTCGCTTTTTGGAATCACTACAGAAGGAAATATGGTGTTGATCGTCCTTGCTATTGCAGCGTATATGGCTAGCAGTGCAAGTTCGCTTCCTCTTGAAGTGCACCTTCTCTGCGGAGATCCCGATGTGTTTTTGCAGTGGCATTTTTGGCTTGATGCTGCGGCTCAGTTAGCAAAGGCGTGGAAAGAAAGGGACAAATTCGTTTTGATTCGGCGCAGCGATCGTAAGGCATCATGCTGAAGCCAGCGTGCTGCACATCGTCGAGATATGAAGGATCACTGCTTGATCAGATATTTCGGTGGCTGCTTAGCCTGAAGAGTAGCTTTGAGGTGTCAAAAGGTACAAGAATCTGCTACTACCTCCACTCTCCAAAGCCTCTATTTAGTGTGCTATCCACAATGTTCTACTGCAGCCATCTCGAAATATAGAGACCGTGAAGGCAGTCGGGGCATTGNAGAAGTCGATAGAACGCAAAAATATCAAGGCGGCCTTTCGAGTAGAACACCTACGCGACGCCGGAGGTAAGGCAGAAAACAGCATACCAGTGCATGGGGCATTCAGAAAACAGATTGCAGTGCATGGGGCATCCATGGAAATTAGCACAGCCTGCCGTACGTGTCAGATAACCTGTGGAGGGAGTAGGGATCGCCAATAGGGAGGGAACTTGAAGAGTTTATCCAGGTCCTCTGCTACGCACAATTCAGACGGTTCGGCGGTTTGCAACTACATCCTGCGCCAAGCAGGGAAGGGAGGGGAGGGGGGATGGGCAGTGAGCGGTTTGCAAGGAAGCACAACCGAACCACAGGCGGTCCCGCGGGAGGTAGGAATCACTCCGTCTGCCTCTTTTCCAGCTACGCAACCCCCGCAGCTGAGTTGCTCTGTCAGCGGACCCAGCCGCAGCACGTCTGTGGTCAAACAGCGTCCCTCTCACGGCACTACTAACAACGGTGGTAACGACAGCTACGCTAACGGCGATGGATACTCCAGATCACCACTTAACAGAATTGCCTTTAGTGGGAGAGCCAAAGTTGCAGACGAATCAGAGCTTGGCACAGCCGTACCAGCGAGATTAGAAACGGTGGAAAAGGCTGGCTCTTGTGGGCGGCTCTCTTATGGCGCCCTTGGTAACACGAAAGCTCCCTTTCTGAAGTGCTTTAGGGGTCCGTTCATCTCGTTCCAACCCAGATATAGTGTCGTGAGCGGATACAGCCAAGTGGCTACCGGAAGTCATGTGGAGGGAAGCCCACTAGTGAACAACGGAGGAAAGCAGAAGTTCAGTGCAGCCCGCGAACAGCTCCGGAGTTGGCTCTTCGGTAGCGTTGACCCCGCCCATGGGGGACCTCACCAAGTTAGCAGGAGGAATTGCATCGATGCTTCGGGGGAAGCCCGGCAGGGGGCTGTTGATCTCCCGGGGATCAGCAAGCCTAATAACTCTGCTGGGCCTCCCGATAAGTTACAGGCCGGCGGGAACAATTCAATAACAATGAGAAGATGGAGACAACAGCAACAGTTCGCCAGGGCTACAGAAGGTATCGGAGAGACTAAGAATGTGATGGACAAAGAAGGTGAACACCGTCGGGGTTGGTACATTCTCGATCTGCGAGAAGAGAGGGTACTCTATGGAGACGCCACAGCTCTGCCTGTAAATGGGAGCTCGTCCAATTGCTGAAAAACATCTACCGAAAAAAATTCTACCTATTCCGAATGTAATTTCCGCAGCTCAATATACTATACACCTCAGTCGCGTAGGATCCAATGCGCCCCAAGGGAATTATAGACTGGGCCTGCAGACCCTAATCTGCTCAATTTCGAGAGGAAGCACTTAGGNCACTGGATATATGTTAGTGTGGATCTTCGGGCGACTGCACTCAGCCTGCCCACGAGCGGAGTATCAGTCCTTATCCATTGGAGCCAATCCAAGTGCTCCCTATGGTTTTTGCATGAAAAACTGTAAATTTGACTGCCGGGTAAGAATCTGGCTGCTTTATACGGAATAGTCAACAATTACCGGCGCATGCTTGCAGGATTGCCGCTGCAGCTAGCTCAGTTGCGCCAGAGGTTCCAGCTCCCCGTGAGATAACAACCTCAATGAAAGATACTAATGAATTTTGAAGCATTAAATATTGACATGGAAAAACCGTAGTTGCTTGGTTCTTCTTGCAGTTGAACAGAGTCCAGCTGCATTGCACACGCACTACGATGAACCTCACACGATACCTCTAGAGGCCTACTCTGCTGAAAGGATGCAAGCATATTATTAGAAATACACTAATATAATTTGTGCAGAGCCTACGGGTGCTCGTCAGCCTCACTGGTTGCGGGGCTGGCTGTGCGGCGCTGACTCTTTACGGAGTCGCAAGGTGATATTTTACTATTCTTCTTCTACGATGTGGTTCTGATACGAATAAGGGACTCTTCTTTGGTATTTTTGGTCAGTTTAGGAAAATTACATAGAATGTAGAGTTTAGAAGTAGAGTGTGCACCTTAACGGTAGGCAACGGGCACAAAACTGCCAGCAGAGCGAGCTGTTCGGTAGACCAGCCTCGCGGGCACTGACTGCAGTTTGAGCACCTGCGGAGCACGACTNCAGAGCGAGCTGTTCGGTAGACCAGCCTCGCGGGCACTGACTGCAGTTTGAGCACCTGCGGAGCACGACTCAACCAGGAGAACACCAGCGTGTTGGCAGCAAAGGGATTCTACTCTAAGCATCTTTTGCAAATATTGGGCTTATTCATGCCTTAATTATGCGAGCGAAAGCCCTGCCTGCCCAGCGCGTGCGCTCGGGTGATCGCCGGCTGCAGCGCAGCCGACAACAGCCGTCGGCCAAACCTGACCACTGCGAGCTGCTGCATCGGGAGAGACCTGCTGCACTCGAGATGCTTGCTGCTGTTTACGAGCAGTTCTTCTGATTTCAAAACAGGAATATCTAAAGTGGAAGGAATTGTTTCCTCACTTCTCATTTGGATTCCCCCATAACGCCAACTATTCAGTGCTCACTGTGCTGCAGTACGCAACAGGCCGCTGGCTGCTGCATCGACTGCTTCGCACTCCGTCCGCACACCATCCATTCACTCTTCTCGTTGCATCTTTTGCATTCTCCAGTGACTTCTTCAACTTATACTGCATCTCCCTTCACACTGCATTGGCTGTTCTAGGCTTCCAGGCGTAAGNAGTGACTTCTTCAACTTATACTGCATCTCCCTTCACACTGCATTGGCTGTTCTAGGCTTCCAGGCGTAAGAGCACCCGAGCAACACCCTGCATTCCGACGCACCTCCCCTTGTGAAAATGGGTGCCGCCTGCGGCAAGAACAAGGCAAAACAGCCCAAGAGGGCAGATCCCAAGGAGTTGGAGGAGAAGAAGCGGAAGGAGGAAGAGGAAAAGGCTGCCGCCGAGGCTGCAGCTCGCGAAGCAGAGCAGCGAGCCAAGGCAGAGGCGGCCCGGGCTGAAGCGGAGGCAGCTGAAGCCAGAGCGCGGGAGGAAGAAGAAAAGGCAAAGGCAGAGGCGGAGGCAGCAGCAGCCGCAGCAGCTGCTGCTGAAGAAGCGCGCAAGGCCGAGGAGGAGGCGCGTCGGCAGAAGGAGGAGGAGGCGAGGAGAGCCCTTGAAGAGCAGCGAAGTGCCCAAGAACAAGCTAGAGAGCCGCAAACTGCAGAGGAAGCCGCTGTTGAACAGGCTGCGGAACATCCACAAGATCTGCAGAGTGGCGAAAAGGAAAAGCAGCCTGCAGCCGAAGATATTGCCAGCGAGGCCACTATGGAAACCTCCCGCCCAATGCACAAGGTAACAGAACCCGACCACGGAGCTGCTCACGGAGGCCGCAAAGTTCGCACCATCACCCCTTGTGACATGACAGCGGTGGATGAAACAAGCATGTACGTTAGCAAGCGCTGTGGTTGTGACATCGGGGCCGAACACAACGAGAACTCGTGCCCCGTTTGCCGCTGCATAGACCTCTCGGACGCTCCTCTTCTGAACTAAGAAAGCCCTGGGCAGTGGGCTCTCTGTAGAATGGGCACAGGGGGAGGAGGTATATGCTGTAATTTTCTGCTTCAGTCACCAGCATATGCCACGCCGTATTTCCTGCCCGTATTGTTCCCCCAATGCCTACTCGGCTTTGGGTGGGCGGAGGGACTTTTTAGTGCATGAAGGGGCCGCAGAACTTGTGTTTGCAAGTTCGCCCGTTGCCATAGCAACAGGTGTAAAGGCCATAGCATCGGAAAGCGGTTCTCTGCACAGGTGCAAATTGTAGCCAATTCGTGCAGCCGGATTTACAGACCGCTAAAAGACACCCCTAATGTTTCAGTGTCTGAACACCCCCGTGTCCNTCGTGCAGCCGGATTTACAGACCGCTAAAAGACACCCCTAATGTTTCAGTGTCTGAACACCCCCGTGTCCTACAAGAAGAGCTGTACGACTCAGTGTCAACTCCTTGCGATATATGAGAGTTCGAGAGATTTTAGAGTTGGGTTTAGAGTTTAGTTGCGGAGGATAAACAATGAAAACGAAGTCCACGAAAAAAAACAGCAAGAGCAAGCTAAAAATTATGTGAAAAGAGACATCTCTGCATGCTCCTAATTCACTGCATAGCTGTACTGGTGAAAGGGGCTACTTAGGGGGAGCTGCTGGGTAGTGAGGTTTTCAGTAGATGTTCCACAGGTTCTCGAACTCTGCACAGAGGCTGCTGCAGCAAACCTGCGCGACGCACCACACTAGCATTCCAATCCCACAGTTACAACACTGGACGGGACAATTCCCAGTTCGGCCTATTCCCCAAACCCTAAACCTAAACCCTTGAACACCATGTGCGCAGAAAATAGTGCATATGGCCACTGGCAGCAGAAGGCATTTTGCCTTCCTTAGGCTTCAAGGTATTGCTCAGCTTCTCTGCAGGCAGTGCTGTTCTCACCGCTGCACTTAATCCGCAAGGAGCAATAGAAATGCATTCTTCGGCGAGTTCGCTATTGGCGGCTGCGCGCAGCAACAAGCAAAAGAGACAACAGCAACTGTTCTGTGCACGATGACAGCACTCAAAGCATATGAAATTCAGAAGAAGAACAGAGAAAAAGGAGCACTGAAATGCAGATGAACAGCAGAGACGAAAGAGCAAGAGGAGGGGCTNAGAAGAACAGAGAAAAAGGAGCACTGAAATGCAGATGAACAGCAGAGACGAAAGAGCAAGAGGAGGGGCTTTGACTACGCACTGGGATTGGCATGGGCCACCGCGCCTACGAGAAACAACACAGGGCTTTCCGTGTGCTGAAATTGCTGCACAAAGTCTTCGAGGTCTACAGGTCGGCCTTTAGAAGAAAATGCTGTAAAGGTACAAAGTAACGACAGAAGAAGCAAATGCCGTCAGTCCCCCTCTCAATACCTGTCTGCCTCTATGTCTAACCACCGCACACCTGCCACAGTGTTTATGCAGGCAGCTTCCGACTGGCCCGCAAACGAAGCACCATGGTAGGCAAGATATCTGCTATGCATTTTACAACAGAAGCCCTTCTGTGGGCTATAATATTCATAGGTTGCTTCAAAATCAGCGTCGCCGTATTCAGTTTGTGTGTAGGGGGCGCCAGACGGCTCACCGATCTTTCGTGAGCCGACGGGCAGGAAGAGGTTCGGATCATTCTTCGTTACCTGCGCTAACAAGACACAGCCCACGAAACGCTCAGAGGGTTCTCCTCTGGTACTTCACTGATTTAGCTCCCTGCGTAAGCAGTAAGGTGGAGCGACGGCCGACACGGAAGGCGAAATTGGTCAGCTAGCCGCGTCACTCACCTGCAAAAGGGTGACATTCCTCTCCACCGCCCGAATCCGACGGGTGTGTAAAAGATTCACTGAAGTGCATGCACGCCCCACATCCACCCGTGAACAAATATGCATGCACCCGTATCCGGCACTCCCTCCCACCAACAAAGAGAAGTCCAAAATTTCAGCTTACGCCAGCCGTTAAAATGCTAATAAACAGTAAATTATGTGCCTGCACTGCGCAGAGAACCATATTGACTTAACGGCATACAGCTTGAAGGGCGCAGCGGCTTCTTAGCCTCACCCATGAGCTTTCTGAATTCTTCGTAAGTAGACGGAACTCGGAGTTGTGGATGAACCTCAATCAGTTGCCTGTCACGTGTTCTGATGAAGACGCACAAACGNACGGAACTCGGAGTTGTGGATGAACCTCAATCAGTTGCCTGTCACGTGTTCTGATGAAGACGCACAAACGACCGGCCTGAAATTCAAGAACAGCAGTCACAGCGACTCACTTCACAGCACATCCGTTGTGCCTACGCCCGAAATATTCATTCGTCAGTTAAGATGTCGAGGCTACAGAAGTAAGGGATAACAAATGCAAAGGCTGAACTCCGGCACCGCTCACTACAGGATGCAGCCTACTTTGTTTAGAGGGGACTCTTGCAAGGTCAGCAGGCAGTGGTGAACTATATCAGGGCGCACATCCTGAACAAAACACCGTACCATCTAGTGAGCCCCAAATGAGGGAACCACTGAAGGTGGACGCCAACTACCCTTTACGAAATTGTAACAAAAAATATCATGGTGTGAATATGCTTACTAAATACACTGCTGTTTCTTCTGTTGCTACTGTCGCCGCGGTATGCATGCCAAGCGGGTGCCTCCAGGCTATTGCGTGCTAACTCACTGTGCTGTCTCTGTCTTCTTGCTGCAGGAGCCTGCGGTGTTGGAGGCCCTCAAGGAGTTGAAGCGAACCTTGGCGTCCCTTAGCAAGCTCCAGGACACTGCAGCAGAGCGTTGAAACCAGACAATGAAGACGTTGCATGCGAGTACGTGAGGCTGTAGGGTACCATTGCCCGAAGCTTCGCTGGATATGCTGACTTCTCCAGATTTACTTACGCATCTTCGAGCAAAACGACAACTTTGCGGCCCTGGAGGCGATCTGCTCGCTTCACTTCCGCCCTCGGTGCCCTTTGCTCCCACATTGTTTAACGCCGGCTCTTGTTGCTGCTGTTGGTGCTACTCCTTCAAACCCCACAGAAAGGAGCCATTAAATCCTTAAACCTCTCATGCTCACCCCGCCACAGGACACTGCAAATATAACTCCTGAATACACACCTCTCTAAACAGCGAGGCGATTAGGGCGTTCGAAGCCAGGGTCTGAAAGGGCGGTCAGTCCCTAATGCCGTGGCTTACAGCTGAAAATGGCGTTGCAATTTCGTCAAGATAGAAACGAGCTTAATAACACATGCAAGTGAGAAACAGCCGCTGGCTAGTACTAATAGCAAGGCCTTTGCGGTACCTCTTGGGGCTGGAGGAACCCACAAGCGGCGACGTGCTGCCCGTGGAGAAGTAACAATACACATGTTCAATCGTTATGGTTATCTTTAGTAGAACATTTTGGCTTTTCCTGAGTTGCTTTACTCATATTTTAGGTTTAGTTAGTGCCTGCCCACGAAACTGCGTTCGTGTGACAAGATCACGAACTAGGGACTGTGTGTAGTGCATGGGCACTACATTGCTCAACAGTCACAGTGACGTATAGGGTACGTCGCTTTAGAAAATA
>NW_013576180.1:39640-39749 GCF_000499745.2 Eimeria mitis
ATTATGTGCCCTTATTCTTGAATACGCGACGGAAAATTGAGTTTTTTTTCTTTTCATCATATTTTGCTCGTTCCCCTTTGAGCTATAGGCAGCTTCCACTATACACGAA
>NW_013576181.1:0-275 GCF_000499745.2 Eimeria mitis
TATATTCTATATATATAAACCCTATTATTTTATTATATGATATATGCAGTATATAGATGAGCAGCAGCAAAGACAGCCGCCTATGGGGCCAGTGCTGCTGCTGCTGCTGCTGCTGCTGCTGCTGTTGTTGTTGTCGTTGCTGCTGCTTTCGTTGCTGCAGTTGCTGCTGCTGCTGCTGTGGTTGTTGCTGCAACGGCTGCTGCAAGCCAACAGCAGCAAAGCTGCAGCAGCGTAGTGCGATCGAGCAGCAGGGTGCCTGCTGCTGCTGCAGCAGC
>NW_013576181.1:375-603 GCF_000499745.2 Eimeria mitis
TGCAGTATATAGATCAGCAGCAGCAAAGGCAGCCGCCTATAGGGCCAGTGCTGCTGCTGCTGCTGCTGCTGCTGTTGTTGTTGTTGCTGCTGTTGTTGCTGCAGTTGCTGCTGCTGCTGCTGCTGCTGCTGTCGTTGTTGCTGCAACGGCTGCTGCAGGCCAACAGCAGCAAAGCTGCAGCAGCGTAGTGCGATCGAGCAGCAGGGTGCCTGCTGCTGCTGCAGCAGC
>NW_013576181.1:1258-1650 GCF_000499745.2 Eimeria mitis
ACGCCCGCTGCGGTGCAGCAGAGACAAAGCATCTGCAGCAGCAGCAGCAGCAGCAGCAGCAGCAGCAGCAGAAGCAGAAGCAACAGGAAACGCAAGGCAACATTCACTCCGGGAAGCAGCAGCAGCAGCAGCAGCACGCATGCAGCAGCTGCAGCAGACGAAACCACTTATCCACCAACAAAAGCAGCAGCAGCAGCAACAGCAGCAGCACAAAACAACAGCAACACAGCAGCAGCAACAGCAACAGCAACAGCAGCAGCAGCAGCAGCAGCAGCAGCAACAGCAGCAGCAGCAGCAGCAGCAGCAGCAGCAACAGCAGCAACAGCAGCAGGTTACCTGCTGGCAGATCAAAGTTGATGGCGTGTGTAAGGAGAGGCAAATCGAGGCCTCTT
>NW_013576181.1:1750-2545 GCF_000499745.2 Eimeria mitis
TTACCTGCTGGCAGATCAAAGTTGATGGCGTGTGTAAGGAGAGGCAAATCGAGGCCTCTTGCTGCTGCTTCTGAAGCAACAAGAACAGCAGCAGCAGCAGCAGCAGGAGCAGCAGCAGGAGCAGCAGCAGCAGCAGCAGATAGCTGCTGCATAGCAGCAACAGCAGCACGGCGACCGCTGCTGCTGTCTTCTCCTTGCAGCAGCAAACAACGGCCCCCCCCAATACGAGCACACAAAGAACGATGCAGGTACACTGCTGCTTGCTGCACACACACAACGCATGCATGTATGCATGCATGCATACATATTTGCATGCATGCATGCATGCATGCATGCATGCATGCATACATATATGCATGCATGCATGCATACACACAGCCACATAGTGTCAATGCATGCATGCATGCATGCATCCATGCACACAACCATATAGTAGCAACGCATGCATGCATGCATGCATGCAGCACATGGATGCATGCATGCATGCATGCAGCACATGCGTGCATGCATGCAGCCATACACACAAATAAAATGAAACAAAAAATAAAAAATAAAATAAAATAATAAAAAAATAAAATAAAAACAAAATACAAAAACAAAATAAAAATAAAAATAAAAAAATAAAAAAATAAAAAAATAAAAAAAATAAAAAAATAAAAATAAATGAAAGCTTACCGGCGACCTACAGAAGACAATACAGCGCTTGTTGATGGGTTCAGCCCGCAGCAGCAGCAGCAGCAGCAGGTCTTCCTAGGGCCCCCAGGATGGCCCGGGGGGCCTCACCAAGGGTAGCTG
>NW_013576181.1:2645-3292 GCF_000499745.2 Eimeria mitis
TGCAGCAACAGCAGCACGGCGACCGCTGCTGCTGTCTTCTCCTTGCAGCAGCAAACAGCGGCCCCCCCCAATACGAGCACACAAAGAACGATGCAGGTACACTGCTGCTTGCTGCACACACACAACGCATGCATACATATATGCATGCATGCATGCATGCATGCATGCATGCAGCACATGCATGCATGCAGCAGATGCATGCATGCATGCATGTATGCATGCATGCATGCAGCACATGCATGCATGCATGCATCCATGCACACAACAATATCGTAGCAATGCATGCATGCATGCATGCATGCATGCATGCATGCATGCATGCATGCAGCACATGGATGCATGCACGCAGCCATACACACGAATAAAATGAAACAAAAAATAAAAAATAAAAAATAAAATAAAAAAATAAAAAAATAAAAAAAAACAAAACACAAAAACAAAACAAAAATAAAAATAAAAATAATAAAAAAATAAAATAAAATAAAAAAAAATAAAATAAATAAAATAAAAAATAAATGAACGCTTACCGGCGACCTGCAGAAGACAATACACCGCTTGTTGATGGGTTCAGCCCGCAGCAGCAGCAGCAGCAGCAGGTCTTCCTAGGGCCCCCAGGATGGCTCTGGGGGCCTCACCAAGGGTAGCTG
>NW_013576181.1:4135-4355 GCF_000499745.2 Eimeria mitis
CAGCAGCGCTGCAGCAGCTCAATCAGATCCTTGAAACGGTCTTTGCTGCTGCTGCTGCTGCTGCTGCTGCTGCTTTTGCTGATGCTCTTGCTGCTGCTCTTGCTGCTGCTGCTGCTGCTGCTGCTGCTGCTGCTGCTGCTGCTGCTGCGGCAGAATGCATCTGCTTCATCAACGACAACAAACTGCAGGCGATGCAGCTGCAGCGCGCCGATGCCCTTCG
>NW_013576181.1:5153-5295 GCF_000499745.2 Eimeria mitis
CGGGAGCAGCAGCATCAGCAGAAGAAGAAACATCAGCAGCACGGGCAGCATCAGCAGCATCAGACGCAGCAACAGCAGCAGCAGCAGCAGCAGCAGCTTTCCGCTGCAGCAGCACTTGCTGCTGCTGCTGCACCTGGCTGCT
>NW_013576181.1:5395-5463 GCF_000499745.2 Eimeria mitis
GCAGCAGCAGCAGCAGCAGCAGCTTTCCGCTGCAGCAGCACTTGCTGCTGCTGCTGCACCTGGCTGCT
>NW_013576181.1:5665-7218 GCF_000499745.2 Eimeria mitis
TCTTACCGCTGCCAGTGGGGCCCGGCAGCAGCAGCACGTCATCTGTGCTGCTGCAACGCTGCTGCCGCTGCTGCTGCTGCTGTTGCTGCTGCTGCTGCTGCTGCTGCTGCTGCTGCTGCTGCTGCAGCTGCTGCTGCCACAGGAGAGCACGCTGCTGCAGCGGCGAGAGACAAACGATGCCGCTGCGCTGCAGAGACCTCCGCAGGGGGGGATACAGCAGCAGCATAGAATCTGCTGCTCTGCTGCTGCTGCTCTTGCTGCTGCTGCTGCTGCTGCTGCTGCTGCTGTGAATGCCTGCAGCGTCAGGGCCATCCCCTGTTCTAGACTCGGTAGCCTGCTGCTCCTGTTGCAGTTCTTGCTGCTGCTGCTGCTGCTCATTCTGCTGCTGCTGCTGCTGCTGCTCCTCTTGCTTCTCCTGCTCCTGCTGCTCTTGCTGCTGCTGCTGTTGCTGCTGCTGCTGCTGCTGCTGCTGCTGTGTGAGCCCGAATGCCTCTGGCGAGATGTAAGGCAACGTATTCAAATCCACCACCCCATCTATCCGCACCTGCTGCTGCTGCTGCTGCTGCTGCTGCTGCTTCTGCTGCTGCTGCTGCTCCTGCTGCTGCTGCTGCTGCTGCTGCTGCTGCTGCAGGTGCTGCTGCTGCTGCTGCTGCTGCTGCTGCTGGGGGATGGAGAGGATCCCGGGGACGAGTACTTGCAGCTGTTTTCCTGCTGCTGTTGCAGCAGCCACAGCAGCAGCAGCATCAGCAGCAGCTGCAGCAGCAGCAGCAGCAGCTGTTGTTTGGTCGTCGAGCTGCTGCTGCTTTTTCGTGCTGCTGCGAATGGCTTTGCTGCCATAGCTGCAGCTGCGTTTACCTGAGGAAGTGTTTTGCTGCTGCTGCTGCTGCTTCTGCTGCTGCTGCTTCTGCTGCTGCTGCTGCGGCTGTTCCTTTCTTTGTTTCCCATGCTGCTGCTGCTGCTGCTGCTGCCGCTGCTGCTGCTGCTGCTGCTGCTGCTGACGATGCGTGTGTGGTTCACCTGTCATGAAAGCGTGCTGCTGCTGCAGCTCCTGCTGCAGCATCTGCTGCAGTTGCTGCTCCGTTTGCTGCTGCGTTTGCTGCTGCAGCATCTGCTGCTGCTGCAGCTGCTGCCGGCGGGCCCTCCGCGTTTCTCCACCCTGCAGCAGCTGCAGCGCCATTGCCTCGAAGGACTTGCTGCTGCTGCTGCTGCTGTTGCTGCTCCTGCGGCTGCTGCTGCTTCTGCGGGTTGGTGCTGCTACTCGCAGCTGTTTGCGCAGCTGCTGCTGCTGCTGCTGCTGCCACAGCAGCAGCTCCTGACGACGCACCTGTTCTGCGGGTAGGTGTCGCCGCTTGACCCTCTTCCGTTGCTGCTGCTGCTGCTGCTGCTGCTGCTGCTGCATGGTCAAGTTCCACGGGCCCCCAGCAGCAGCAGCAGCAGCAGCAGCAGACGGCAAGACATAAGCCCAAGTACCTGTAGAACCGGTGAGCAGCAGCAGCAGCAACAGCAGCAGCAGCAGCAGCAACAGCAGCAGCAGACGGGTGCATGCAGCCTGC
>NW_013576181.1:7878-7968 GCF_000499745.2 Eimeria mitis
GAGGCAGCACAAACTGCTGCCTGCTGCTGCTGCTGCTGCTCTTGCTGCTGCTGCTGCTGCTGCTGTTGCTGCTGCTGCTGCTGCTGCTGT
>NW_013576181.1:8345-8478 GCF_000499745.2 Eimeria mitis
TGTGTTGTCGGCAGCAGCATCAGAGCAGACACGGGAACGCCCTTGCTGCTGCTGCTAGTACACGTTTTGCTGCTGCTGCTGCTGCTGCAGCAGCAGCAGGAGCAGCAGCAGCGCCGAAGTTCCTAAGACACTT
>NW_013576181.1:8578-8686 GCF_000499745.2 Eimeria mitis
TTGCTGCTGTGGGCTCAGCTAGATGCCGTCGAGGAAACCGGCTGCTGGAGCCGAAGACCCGCAGCAGCAGCAAAAGTTGCTGCTGCTGCTGCTGCTGCTGCTGCGCAG
>NW_013576181.1:9504-9710 GCF_000499745.2 Eimeria mitis
ACGCACAGCTGCTGCTGCTGCTGCTGCTGCTGCTGCTGCTGCTGCTGCTGCTGCTTGGAGTGGTCTGTTGCTGCACCCGCTCAGCCCCTGGGGCAGCCGCAGCAGCAGGAAGAGAAGCAGCAGCAGCAGCAGCAGCAGCAGCAGCAGCAAGGAGAGCAGCAGCAACACCCACAAACAGCATCTTACTCAAGCTGGGGGGGTTCTTA
>NW_013576181.1:9765-9952 GCF_000499745.2 Eimeria mitis
AGCTGCTGCAGTGCAACTGCTGCTCCGTTCAGCTGCTGCTGCAGCTCCTAACCGCATTGCATCTCTTGTGGGAACATTTTTATTAAAAATTCGGCAAAGGGGTCTGCAGCAGCAGCCGCAGCAGCAGCAGCAGCAGCAGCAGCAGCAGGAGCAGCAGGAGCGGCAGCAGCAACGACGCCTCCGCCGC
>NW_013576181.1:10052-10244 GCF_000499745.2 Eimeria mitis
AGCAGCAGCAGCAGCAGCAGCAGCAGGAGCAGCAGGAGCGGCAGCAGCAACGACGCCTCCGCCGCTTCAGCAGCAACAGCCGCAGCAGCAGCAGCAGCAGCAGCAGCAGCAGCAGCAGCTCTTGCTGTTTTACATGCATAATAGGTTCCCTCTATAAAGGGAGGAGACTGTCTTACAGCTTATAAGAGCTGC
>NW_013576181.1:10344-10499 GCF_000499745.2 Eimeria mitis
AGCTCGTGCTGTTTTACATGCATAATAGGTTCCCTCTATAAAGGGAGGAGACTGTCTTACAGCTTATAAGAGCTGCTGCCTGTGTTGCTGCTGCTGCTGCTGGCGAAGCAGAGCAGCATATCTTCTTTGGATAGCTGCGCAGTTGCTGTTGCTGC
>NW_013576181.1:10599-11099 GCF_000499745.2 Eimeria mitis
CTGGCGAAGCAGAGCAGCATATCTTCTTTGGATAGCTGCGCAGTTGCTGTTGCTGCTGCTGCTGCAGCAGCAGCAGAAGCAGTTGTAGATAAACATATAAACAAAGGGTGGGCGATGACGATAGACAGCAGCAACTCTGATGCTCCTCGCTACCACTCTGATTCTTCTCTTCTCTCATACGGGTACGAGCAGCAGCAGCAGGAGCAGCAGGAACAGCAGCAGCAGCAGCAGCAGCTGCAGCAGCAGCAGCAGCAGCAGCAGCTAGCCAGGCTCTTCAGCTGCTGCGATACAACCAGTGTTGATGGCTTGCTGCTGGGACTCCTCGCACAAATATCAGCAGAGCACCCGCAGCTGCTGCACAGAAAATTCCTAGGCCTCGCAGATACTAATAAACACAAAGTAAGTCTCCTCCTGCTGCTGCTGCTGCTGCTGCTGCTGCTGCTGGTGATGCTGCTGGTGATGGTGGTGGTGGTGGTGGTGATGGTGGTGGGGGTGGGGGT
>NW_013576181.1:12461-12978 GCF_000499745.2 Eimeria mitis
GCAGCAGCAGCAGCAGCAGCAGCAGCAGCAACCAACGTATAGTAGTTATAGGTTTAGGTTTCCGCAGCAGCAGCAGCAGCAGCAGAGAAGCAAGGCTGCTGCGCTGGGCCCGCAGACATCTGCTGCAGTCTACAGACGTCGTGGTCCTTGTCTCGGGCTGGGAGCTCGCGCAGGAACCCAAATATGTGCGGGTACCAGGTAATTTATTTTTTTTATTTTTTTATTTTTTTATTTTTATTTTTTTTTGTTTTTATTTTTATTTAGTTCGTTTTATTTTGTTTTGTTTACTTAGATTTGATTGGTCGCGCAGGAACCCAAATATGTGCGCGTACCAGGTAATTTATTTTTTTTTTTTATTTTTTATTTATTTTATTTTTTTATTTTTATTTTTTTTTGTTTTTATTTTTATTTAGTTGGTTTTATTTTGTTTTGTTTAATTAGATTTGATTGGTCGCGCCAAATATGTGCGGGTACCAGGTAATTTATTTTTTTTTTTTTTTATTTTTTTTATTTTTTT
>NW_013576181.1:13078-14519 GCF_000499745.2 Eimeria mitis
TTTTTTTTTTATTTTTTTTATTTTTTTATTTTTATTTTTTTTTGTTTTTATTTTTGTTTAGTTCGTTTTATTTTGTTTTGTTTAATTAGATTTGATTGGTCGCGCAGGAACACAAATATGTGCGCGTACCAGGTAACTTTTTTTTTATTTTATTTATTTTTTATTTTTTTATTTTTTTGTTTTTTTCGTTTTGTTTTTGTTTATTTCGTTTTATTTTGTTTTGTTTACTTAGATTTGATTGGTCTTTTGCTGTGTTCGTGTTGCTGCAGCAGCAGCAGCAGGAGCAGCAGCAGGAGCAGCAGCAGCAGCAGGAGCAGCAGCAGTTGCATGCATTTGTTTTGTGTTGCTGCTGCAGGTATGATTCTTGCTGCTACATCAGCAGCAGGAGCATACAACCGGCAGCAGCAGCAGCAGATGCAGCTGCGCATGCGGGAGCTCGCGGAAGCAGCACTAAAAGGACTGCATGTATACTGTCTTGCTGTGCCCATCAGTCAGTCTGCTGCTGCTGCTGCTGCTGCTGTTGCTGTTGCTGCTGCTGCTGCTGTTGTTTTTGTTGTTGCTGCTGCTGTTGTTGCTGCTGCTGCTGCTGCTGTTGTTACTGCTGGTGCTGCTGCTGCTGTTGTTTTTGTTGTTGTTGCTGCTGTTGTTGCTGCTGCTGCTGCTGCTATTGTTGCTGCTAGACAAAAACCAAAACAAACAAAATAAATAAATAAATAACTAAATAAACAAAATAAATTTGTGTGTATAATGCATGCAGGCAGCACGCGAAAGCCATCAGTAGGCAGCTTGTTGTGTGAGGTGTCTGGACAGCTGCGTGCTGATGTTTTGCTGCTGGGGTCCCGGCGGCATTGGCGGCTGCGGCGTGTATTCTTTGGTTCTGTAGCTAGCTATGCGCGCGCGCATGCAAAGTGCCCCGTGCTGCAGTGTTCTAATGCTTAGATTGCTGCTGCTGCTGCTGCAGCAGCAGCAGCAGTTGGTGCTGCAGCAGCAGCAGCAGGAGCTGCTGCTGCTGCTGATGCTGATGCTGCTCGGCTTCAAACGACACCTGTAGCTGCAGGGGAAGCGGAGAAATGATAGCAGCAGCAGCAGCAGCAGCAGCAGCAGCAACTGCTGCTGCTGCTGCTGATGATGATGGTGGTGCAGAAGAAACAGAGGTGTTCATGGTGCTGTTGCTGCTGCTGCTGCTGCTGATAAAGCAGCAGCAGCTGCAGGTTATGGATCCGGTGAGACAGCAGCAGCAGCAACAGCAGCAGCAGCAGCAGAAACAGGGGTTAGTATTATGCTGCTGCTGCTGCTGCAGGAGATGAAATTGATCTATCTTAAAATGTTTGCTGCTGCAGCAGCAGCAGCAGCATATGCAGCAGTAGCAGCAGCAGCAGCAGCAGCAGCAGCAGCAGAAGCAAATCCTGCTGTTGCTTGTCCTACTACTACTACTGCTGCT
>NW_013576181.1:14532-15039 GCF_000499745.2 Eimeria mitis
TTCATATGTGTATATATATATTATATGTTTGATGCAGCAGCAGCATAATTGCTGCTGCATGCAGACGCGTGCATGCAGGTGAGAGGTGTTCCTGCTGCTGCAGCAGCAGCAGCAGATGAAACCCTTTCTCCTTCGCACAACAGCAGCAGCAGCAGCAGCAGGTGGAGAACAGCAGCAGCAGCAGCAGCGGCTTGAAGACATACGCATGACGGAATGTAGCCGCGCGAGGCTTCGGGGCTGGCTCTGCATGCATGCAGCACGGATATATATCTTCTTAGCTTCCTGCTGCAGCAGCAGCAGCTGCTGCTGCTGCTGCAGCAGCAACAGCAGCAGCAGCAGCAGCAGATGCTGCTGCAGCAGATGCAGCAGAAGATATGTGCCGCAAATATAATTTCTTTGTTGTATGGTATCGGGTTTCTAGCTTCCTGCTCGACCAGCAGCAGCAGCAGCAGCTGCAGCAGCAACCCAAATTTTTATTCTGCTTCAGAAAGTAAAGAAGGGCTTGGC
>NW_013576181.1:15293-15600 GCF_000499745.2 Eimeria mitis
TGCTGCTGCTGCAGCAGGAAGCTAAGAAGATATATATCCGTGCTGCATGCATGCAGAGCCAGCCCCGAAGCCTCGCGCGGCTACATTCCGTCATGCGTATGTCTTCAAGCCGCTGCTGCTGCTGCTGCTGCTCTCCACCTGCTGCTGCTGCTGCTGCTGCTGCTGCTGCACTCGCTGGTATTGCTGTTGCTGCTGCTGCTGCTGCTGCTGCTGCTGCTGCTGTTGTGCGAAGGAGAGAGGGTTTCATCTGCTGCTGCTGCTGCAGCAGCAGGAACACCTCTCACCTGCATGCACGCGTCTGCATGCA
>NW_013576181.1:15700-15869 GCF_000499745.2 Eimeria mitis
TGCAGCAGCAACCCAAATTTTTATTCTGCTTCAGAAAGTAAAGAAGGGCTTGGCCGATGTAATAGCCGCAAATATGCATGCAAGATGAGGTGTATGTACACCTGAATATGCATGCATGCATGCATGCATGCATGCATGCATGCATGCATGCATGCATGCATATTCAGGT
>NW_013576181.1:15969-16916 GCF_000499745.2 Eimeria mitis
ACTGCTGCTGCTGCTACTGCTGCATATGCTGCTGCTGCTGCTGCAGCAGCAAACATTTTAAGATAGATCAATTTCATCTCCTGCAGCAGCAGCAGCAGCATAATACTAACCCCTGTTTCTGCTGCTGCTGCTGCTGTTGCTGCTGCTGCTGTCTCACCGGATCCATAACCTGCAGCTGCTGCTGCTTTATCAGCAGCAGCAGCAGCAGCAACAGCACCATGAACACCTCTGTTTCTTCTGCACCATCATCATCATCATCAGCAGCAGCAGCAGCAGCAGCAGTTGCTGCTGCTGCTGCTGCTGCTGCTGCTGCTGCTGCTGCTGCTGCTGCTATCATTTCTCCGCTTCCCCTGCAGCTACAGGTATCGTTTGAAGCCGAGCAGCATCAGCATCAGCAGCAGCAGCAGCAGCTGCTGCTGCTGCAGCAGCAGCTGTTGCTGCTGCTGCTGCAGCAGCAGCAGCAGCAATCTAAGCATTAGAGCACTGCAGCACGGGGCACTTTGCATGCGCGCGCGCATAGCTAGCTACAGAACCAAAGAAGACGCGGCGCAGCCGCCAATGCCGCCGCGAGCCCAGCAGCAACACATCAGCACGCAGCTGTCTAGACACCTCACACAACAAGCTGCCTACTGATGGCTTTCGCGTGCTGCCTGCATGCATTATACACACATATTTGTTTTATTTATTTAGTTGTTTTGTTTGTCTTTTTGTTTTTTGGGTTTTTGTTTTGGTTTCTGGTTTGCAGCAACAATAGCAGCAGCAGCAACAGCAGCAGCAACAACAACAAAAACAACAGCAACAGCAGCAACAGCAGCAGCAGCAGCAACAGCAGCAGCAGGAACAACAGCAGGAACAGCAACAGCAGCAGCAACAGCAGCAGCAACAGCAGCAGCAGCAGCAGCAGCAGACTGACTGATGGGCACAGCAAGACAGTATACATGCAGTCC
>NW_013576182.1:0-425 GCF_000499745.2 Eimeria mitis
GTAAGGAATACAAAGAGTTTACAGAGTAATCGGAGTTTAGGGTTTACTGTTTAGGCTAAGTGATCGGAGCCTAGGGTTTATGGCTTAGGTTTTGGATTTCTGAGGTTTTAAGGCCGCCAAGAATTAGAAGGTTGTATAGGATCTATAAGAACGGAAAGCGCCTTGGGTGGCGTTCAAGCAGAGATAAAGGGTTCAGTTAGTGTGGAGTTTATAAGCACAGAAGGGGTTTAGTGGCGAATGGAGATGGGATGCAGGAAGGCTAAAGAGGCTTAAGCAGACTTAGGTTGTTGGAGTTGAATTTGCCTTGGGAATGTATAATTGCCAGCAACCCAAGACTCCCTAGCCAACCACGCAGAAGAAAAGAGGTAACGCGCAGATGCGAAATGACATAATGGAAACAATTGAGAAAGACTGATGATAACTGA
>NW_013576182.1:568-1868 GCF_000499745.2 Eimeria mitis
CGGGCTGCGGTGCACTCATTCTCTAGGCAACAATCACTACTTGAAAAGGCCCAGTGAAAGTCTTCAGCTGCAGCACAGTAAGCGGCACCGGCGCCTATAGAATACAGGGTGACCAGACACTTTGTGAACTGAAGAATGCTCGGGTGGCAGTGGTGTTCACACGCATCGTCATGAATTGGTACATAGACGGCGTTCAGTTGAATGAAGTGCTTAAGCATGCAGTGGTAGGAATGTTCATTCAAATTCACGTTGTGTTTTTCACTGATTCGAGTGAAATTCGTCCAACGCATTGCCTCGTCACCCCTTTTCCTATAGGCGGCGCTCAGTTGCACGATGTTCACTCGAATCAGTAAACACCTGGCCTCCCCCTTATTCTACCGGCGGCGTTTGGCGAGTCTGCATAAAGGCTGTGCAGATACTTCTGATACAACTACTACTCCCACGCATATACGGCTTGCATCGATTCATTCGGTATTTCACTCATTTCATACCCAGTGAGCGTCCAAAACTTCGGCATCGTTGCAAGACCGCTATTGGTGTTGATGGATGCGTTGCTGGCCTGCGTGTGTTGAGCACTGCAAATTCATTTTACGGAGGCATTTGACAGCCTTGCCGTGGGAATATCCCTTGCGTTCACTTACTATTTTTAATGCATGCTGCACTATTGAGAGCACTGCAAAGCAACCCACAAGGACAGGCATTTCCACAGAGCATTGCAAAGCAGCATACGTGGACAGGCATTTGACACACTTTAAGAATGTTATACTCATGGCATGTTCATGCTAGTTTGGGAATCGCAGGTGCGCAGATGCGCATGGCATACACATTTAGTGAAGAGGTATTATTGGCAGCGTTAGGAAAGTCATGCACCGACTGCTTAGACATTAATTTTTGTATGCTTGCTGTGTGTTCCTTTTCTGGTCCGGCTCTTGTTCCGAGACGCTGCTGTCTCTGTTGGTGCCATTGCTGAAGCAGATGCTGATGATTCACGGCAACACGTGCTGTATATAAAGCAAACGCATGCCCTCTGTAGCGTGTTCTACCTACATACAGAGGTAAAGCATGCAGAAAGGGAAGCTTCCTTGGAGCTTCTTTGTGTGCATACGTGTGGCTTCCTTGCATCATACGAATATCCTTCGTCTATGTACACTTCATGTTCGTGATTTACACGGTATTCTTTCAGAAACGACATTTCTTGTTTCCTGTTTCGGGAGTTAACGCTCTATATCGTTCCAGCAAACCTGGACTCGCCCTCCTGGACCCCCGGGTATTACAGGTGGGTGTCTGCTTCTGCTTCAAG
>NW_013576183.1:0-255 GCF_000499745.2 Eimeria mitis
CGCGACAACTGATGCCTTGCGCGCCGCTAGTTATCGTACAGTCTGCGCCAAACACGCGCAACGGTTTGCGCAATGAAGAGCTTTGCATTTCTGTCGGCAGACCTTGTCGTTGCTAAGAGCTGTACCACCCCGGCTAGAAATGGAAAATACTTGCCCCACTCCTACAGCGAACATTGTCGTCGGGTAGAGCACAGACCCATCATTTTCTATTGATGGTCGCTTCCGTCAACTGCACCGTCACGCTAGAAATTGGTG
>NW_013576183.1:410-600 GCF_000499745.2 Eimeria mitis
GTCCTCAGCAAAAGCGCAAGAGCACAATCCGGCATGCCACGATGCTACACCGCATGGCAAGGAAACAATTGCGTTGGGTTCCAGCCGTATTTCTGCCCCAAACACATTATCGAAAAGGCACAAGACTTTGATTCACGGCGGAGAGGACTCCACGCCAACGGCATTTTTAGGCGTCGCTTCCTGCAAAGCA
>NW_013576183.1:907-999 GCF_000499745.2 Eimeria mitis
TTGTCGAGAACGTTGTCGTATGTGCACGCACTAGCTAAAAGGCAAGCAGGGCGTTGCAGTGTTTTATTGATAGATGTGATAACAACACTTGC
>NW_013576183.1:1099-1205 GCF_000499745.2 Eimeria mitis
GACCACCTTCTGCGCCTTTTAGGTTTCTTTGCTATTGTCGAGAACGCTGTCGTATATGCACTTACGATCTAAGTGAGAACTGGCTATCCCAGTGTTGCATTGATGG
>NW_013576183.1:1261-1634 GCF_000499745.2 Eimeria mitis
CTGTTGCATGTAATGCATCGGTTTGAGCTAAGGGCATTACAGTCAAATCTACAGTTTCTGTGGGAGTGCTGCCCAAGGGAAGCCAATCGTGATACACATAAGACGGTGCATCGTACGCTCTGCAGCAGAGTGACGCGGTGCCTTTTGAAGGGCCAGCCGGTCTTTGTTGCTATTTAGCGACAACTGCATACATTCGGGTTATAGCATGTTCGCGGTGTAAGTAGTCTACATTCTGCACTGATCATAATTGCCCAAGTATCCTTTTTTCATGCGAACTTTATGGAGCAGCCGAGTCCATCGAAGAGTTGCTTGCTGGAGCACGTCAATCGATAACAACACCTGCCGCAGTTGCAGTGTTGCGCTTTAGCCGCCT
>NW_013576183.1:1758-1958 GCF_000499745.2 Eimeria mitis
CCCACACATTCACGCTGAGTGCGGCACGCTGCGCAGGACAGCAGTGCTGCACACAAGCCACGCGATTGTCCACTCTGCTCCGCAAGGGCAAGGCACGTGCAGGGGCCTTCAGTGCGTCTGGTTCTCTACCTCCCAAAGCAGTGCATACTATTCCCTCACATTCGACTATCGGCGCCCGAACGGCCCCCAGCACTCATGAC
>NW_013576184.1:0-392 GCF_000499745.2 Eimeria mitis
CGGCATCCCACACAAAGGTATGCGCTAGTAGAAGCCAAGGCTCATCCACCGCTAAGAAGGCGCATAGGCATGCCGTCCACGTATCCAGATATACACCGGCAGCACACAGAAGCCTTGTATCTATTTAACTATTGCACGAACTAGAAAGGCTACGAACTACTAATAATGCTCGTAACGTGCACACGCCAACGTACTCCACGCACCGATCGCCTCTACGCGGCGTTTTAGATGGGCAATTGCCTTACACAGCAACTAAAACGATTTCTGTAAAGTGTAGACAGAGTAGAAATCTAGCCGTCGAATCATCTCGTACAAACCAGTCACAGGATGTCTCGTCTCTGGCTGCATACTGTGGGTAAAGGTCGGGATTCCCTGTAAACGAAGCGCTTCCG
>NW_013576184.1:413-1228 GCF_000499745.2 Eimeria mitis
CCTAAATGCTATCGGAGATACGGTGATTTCCCAAACTCTGCAAACCACAGTGGGAATTGTACGTAGTCTAACACAAACTGATCAAAGCAGTGACGTGCCTAACCAGCATTTTCAATAACAGTCCAATACAGCCGGATGATGACAAAAAACCACGAAAATATCCATTTGTCTCTTTAAAACTGCTCAAGAAAATAAGCCTACTGCCTGAAACGTGCCACTCCCGCGCAGGCAGCGACGACTGGCCACAGAGGACGTGGCCCTGCTTGAGCATAACTTCTCTCCCTCATGCGTACTGGTTTTCGCTTAACCCAAAATGCACTCAATCAAAACAAACGAATTCATCCAAAAAATATCACAGAATTCGCTATCGACTTTTATGCTTACTTTCTGGTCAAGCGCAACTGATATTCTCGAGCATTTACCCCGTGTATATTCACTCCAGTGCACAAGCATATGCTCAGCAAACGTTCTTCATGAAGGTCCCAACATTGCTTGTCCGGCTCATTGCAAAATTGCGCCATGAGCAGTGGTCATATTAAGTGTCCTCTAAATGCTCGACAGCACTTCAGTGCCTCGGAACCTGTACAGCAGGGCTTCGTCCGGCTCGACTTGCAAAACAAGCATACTTGCTGATGCATACCAGTACCCAAAGTGAGAATCCCGTACACGCTTGTCTTTCTTGCAAACACAAACTCTCATCTGTGCACCAGACGTTGGTGAGCACAAGTAAGCTCATTTTGAATTCGCCCATTAAAGTAGGACCAAGCAGTAACTCTGGACTCCCTATAGATTTAATTCTCAAAATCCCGCTGTTC
>NW_013576184.1:1328-1957 GCF_000499745.2 Eimeria mitis
GTCCACCCACTTAAGGCAGTCCACTTCCCAGAAGCAAACGAAGCCTAGGAGTTACGCGTACCCTCTGTACGATGACCTTTTTTCAGTGAAAATCCGCCCTCACAACTCTTTTCTTCAGCATACGTTCATCCTTTACACACATTTAACCTACATAGGGAGGCTAAGTGGCACAACAACACATTTTCAGGTAGCGCCAATTTTTGTCACGGTGCCTTTGCTCCTTCCACTCCCCGACAGTCGCAATACTATGCGGGGGTTTCCATTCCATTTACACCCAGGTGGGTGTCTGCAAATCGGGTTGAGGGACCAAGCATACTTCCTGGTGTATTGTGCTAGCCTTAATTGGACCTTGCACATCACCTTTCGCAGCTTTCTCACCCAGGGCCCACTTTCCAGCAAAATATTGCAGTAAAAAAAGAAGGAAATTCGAACACCAACGGGCTGGAAGATGGTGGCGCACTGCCATGTTCACGTTGAGACCCCCGTAGCCTTCTTCTGTTCTTGGATGAAACTGCTCCTGAGCATAATGAATAGGGAAAGCGTACTGCCTTTTCCATGTAACTGTTGTGCCTGTCGCTTTGATCATCTACTGTCTGTCGGATAGCCGGGCATACGAGACGTCGAGTTAC
>NW_013576185.1:432-991 GCF_000499745.2 Eimeria mitis
TGTGCTCAAACCTGGCAGTGGAGATGCCTGAGAGGTCGTGTTTGCGGGTGAGAGGAGAGTGAAGAACTCTGTCTGTATATGGATCTATTTTATAAGCTCTTATTGTTGCTGCTTTCATATCTTCTTCTGTGGTGTATAGACGGCAACGAGGGGGGAGGAGACAGCCATTGATAGATAAAGTAGCATCGGTGAGGTTTTCTATAAAGTATGGAGAGAATACAGTTATCTGTCTCCTGCTTACATCTGCTGCTACCTGCATCTCCGTATACACCCCAGAAACACCAACCCCACCAACACCAACCCCACCAGCAGCACCACCCCGTCTCCCTCTCTTTATGTTTAGTCCTTCGGCCTTTATTATTTTTAGTGAGGGGGGAGGCAACAGGGCCTCTCCTCTCCCGTTCTTTAGTTGTAGTACTTTGGAGACAGTTAGTGTATCTTGACTTGGTAGAATAACAGCGAAAATCTGGGATTCATACACTGTTGTTGCTTGCTGCTGCTGCTGCTGCTGCTGCTGCTGCTGCTGCTGCTGTTGCTGCTGCTGCTGCTGCTGCTGCTG
>NW_013576185.1:1091-1166 GCF_000499745.2 Eimeria mitis
ACCACCACCAACCCCACCAGCAGCACCACCCCGTCTCCCTCTCTTTATGTTTAGTCCTTCGGCCTTTATTATTTT
>NW_013576185.1:1389-1956 GCF_000499745.2 Eimeria mitis
TTCTCCTACGCCCGCTCTTGTCTTCATACCCACCAACCAAAGACACGGAATTTCTGTCTCCTTTCTTGCTGCTGCTGCTGTGGGGTTTCTTTGCTGCTCCTTCTACTGTCTCCTGCTGCAGCAGCCACGCAGTACCACCAAGCCTGGGGGCCCCACGAGCAGCAGCAGATGCCAGCAGCTGCAGCTCGAGGGGCCCCAGGGGGCCCCCGTCCGTGGGGTTAAACGCCTCCAGCTGGGTATTGAACTGCTCCAGGGGGGCCCCGTGCACCCGCAGCACCAGCCATAGACGCTGCTCCCCCACAGGTAAACCCTAAACAAATATAAAAAATATAAATATAAATATAAATATAAATATAAATATAAATATAAATATAAATATAAATATAAATATAAATAATAATTTAATATTTAAATTATATACACACTAAACCTAAACCCTAATGATAACAATACAAATACGAGAGAAAAAAAAAGATACTCTAATGAGATGGAGAGACAGAAAGAAAGAAAAAAAAAACATATATATATACATATATATATATATATATGCATACATATATATATATA
>NW_013576186.1:0-796 GCF_000499745.2 Eimeria mitis
AGAGGGGAGGGGGGAGAGGCGCAGGGAGAGACGGAAAGGAGCTGGGTTTATGTTTATATATTTATATAATATATAATATATAATATATAATATATAATGAATAATACATAATATATAATATATAATAAAAAATATATAATAAATAATATAATTAATATATAGATATACAAACAGAGACACAGCAGAACAGCAACCAAACAAAGAAACCCCCCAAAAAAAAAAAAAAAAAAAAAAAAAAAAAAAAAAAAAAAAAAAAAAAAAAAAAAAAAAAAAAAAAAAAAAATAACTAAGAATAAAACATGTACTGTATTTTAAATATATTTAAACATATTTAAATAGACACTAATAAACATTAATTTATTTATATTTATTTATATTTATTTATTTTTATTTATAGGGTAACGTGAAGCTCCCCTCTCACCTGCTGCAGATAGGGCAATGCCCGGAGGTGCCGGAGGACTGCCCTACCTTTAATTTGCGCCGTTCTGGGTCTCTACATTTTCAGCATAAAATAAAAAAAGAAAAAGAACAACAAATAGAATATAAACATAAATATAAATATAAAAATAATAATAATAATAGTAGTAGTGGTGGGGGGAGTTGCTGCAGCAGCAGCAGCGGGGGCAGCAGCAGCAGCAGTCAGGGCGCAGCAGCAGAAAACGGGAGTGGGAGAGGAAATAACTGCAGCAATAACTGCAGCAGCAGCAGCAGCAGCAACTGCAGCAACAGCAACAGCAACAGCAACAGCAACAGCAGCAATAGCAGCAGCAAAAGGAGCAGCAGCAAGAGTAAAAGA
>NW_013576186.1:896-1955 GCF_000499745.2 Eimeria mitis
GTAGTGGTGGTGGTGGTGGGGGTAGTTGCAGCAGCAGCAGCAGCAGCAGCAGCAGCAGTCAGGGCGCAGCAGCAGAAAACGGGAATGGGAGAGGAAATAACTGCAGCAATAACTGCAGCAGCAGCAGCAGCAGCAGCAACTGCAGCAACAGCAACAGCAACAGCAACAGCAGCAATAGCAGCAGCAAAAGGAGCAGCAGCAAGAGTAAAAGAAGCAGCAACATGCTATCGGCGAAGCCGACCCACGTAGGTTATGAATTCACTACAAAAAAAAACAGCAGCAGCAGCAGCAGCAGCAGCAGCAGAAGCAGCAGCAGCAGCAGCAGCAGAAGCAGCAGAAGCAGAAGCAGCAGAAGCAGCAGCAGCTGCTGCAGCTGTTTATTTATTATTTTGTTTGTTTTCTGTGTTGTGGTGTACACGCAGATAATGAAGGGCCGAAGGGCAGCTTCCGTCTGCAGCGGCAGCAGCAGCAGCAACAGCAACAGCAGCAGCAGCAGCAGCAGCAGCAGCAGCAATGCTAGAGAGCTGCTGCACAGCAACACAGCTCGGGATGCCTCAGGGGACGAAGCATCTCTTGATGAGACAGCCACGGGCTCTAGTGTACGTACACCTGTTGCTGCTGCTGCTGCTGTTGCTGCTGCTGCTGCTGCTGCTGTTGCTGCTGCTGCTGCTGCTGCTTCTGCTGCTAGGGCAACCGCAGCTGCTGGTGTTGTTTTCTGCTGTCGTTGCTGCCGCCACTGCTGCTGCTGTTGCTGCTGCTGCTACTGCTGTTGATGCTTCTGTTTGCCTTATGCTGCTTGTGCTGCTGCTGCTGTTGCTGCTGCTGCTGCTGCTGCTGCTGCTGCTGCTGCTGCTGCTGCTGTGTGTGCAGCATAGCAGCCTGATGAGTGTGGGGGGCAGCCCGAGGGCGGGGGGGCTGAGGCGGACCTTCTCCTGGCGGCGGCTTAAAGACAAACTAAGAAGATAAATAAAATAAATAAAAATAAAAATAAATAAAATAAAATAAAATAAAATAAAATAAAAAGAAGCTGCAGGAAAAGAAAAAGGAGAAGCAGAAACA
>NW_013576187.1:0-766 GCF_000499745.2 Eimeria mitis
GCAGCAGGTGCAGCAGGTGCAGCACAGCAGCAGCAGCAGCATACTCCTCCTCCTCCCCAGGTTGTTTCTAGTGGGCAATCATTGTTATACGAGAATAATAAAGATATATCTTCATCAGGAGTAGTATCAAAGGGGCTTGAAACCCCTCCTCTTTGCATGCATAACACAGGGAGTAGTAGTAGTAGCAGCAGCTCAGTGCATGCAATAGCATCAGCATCACCACCGCTACAAGAGCTAGCGGATATAAGAAATACAACAAAGAGAACAACAACCCCACTGAACAGTCTCTCGCTTGTGCTGAAGTCTGCAGCCTTTGCCCTAGGCAGAGACAGAGCGTTGCCTCCTATTCAAGGAAAGCATAGAGCGGCCCCATCTCTCCCCTCTCGCGGGGATATAACACCCACAGCAGCAGCAGCACCAGCAGCAGCAGCAACACCACCAGCAGCAGCAGCAGCAGCAGATAGCTGCATGCATGCAGCTAAGCTAGCTCAGCTAGCCACCGGGCTGCTCCCGGATACATCTGCTAGGTGTACACAGCAGCAGCATATTGCAGCAGCAGCAGCATCATGGACGGCCTTTCTTCACAACCCGGGGCAGCGACAGCGGCGGAGTCGTAAGAAGAAGAAATCAAGACAAACAGCAGCAGCAGCAGCAGCAGCAGCTGCTGCTGCTGCTGCTGCTGGTGCTGCTGGTCCTGGTTCAGACCCCGACGCCGTTCAACTCCTCTCAGGGAGCAGCAGCATGGGGTCTGCTGCTGCTGCTGCTG
>NW_013576187.1:866-940 GCF_000499745.2 Eimeria mitis
TGCTGCTGCTGCTGCTGGTGCTGCTGGTCCCGGTTCAGACCCCGACGCCGTTCAACTCCTCTCAGGGAGCAGCA
>NW_013576187.1:1652-1791 GCF_000499745.2 Eimeria mitis
GCGTGATGATATTCTCAGCATATCTCCTATCCCCACAAAAGGCATCCTCGCTCTCCCTGCTGCGTCACAAGGTGTACCGCCAGATGCCTTTGAACGCGCTGTATTCGTTTCTTGGATACCCAGAGCAGCCCGAGCTCAA
>NW_013576187.1:1891-2224 GCF_000499745.2 Eimeria mitis
TCTTTTTCTTTATTCTTGCTTCTCTCTGTGCATCTATCTTTCTTTATATTTCATCTTCTGTTTATATCGTTTTATATATCTCCCTGATTCGCTCTCTCTGCCTTTCTCTATCTCTCTCTATCTCTGTCTCTTCAAGTACTTTGCCTTTATTCTCTGAAATAAATAAATTAAATTAAATTAAATATACAGCATGCATGCATCTACAAAGCATTCCGGTGTACATACACCAAGTTCATGTGTACACAGAAGTATTGATCTTTTTGTGTATTATATATATATATATATATATATATATATATATATATATATATATATATATATATATATATATAT
>NW_013576188.1:0-284 GCF_000499745.2 Eimeria mitis
TAGCTGCGGCTAGCTATAGCTAGCTAAGAAAGGTTCGTCAGCAGCATACAAAACTCTCTATGAGCAGCAGGGAACGCCGCTATATGAAGGCGTGAATTCAAGTAGATAAACAACAACAGAAATATTGTAAAATAAATAAATAAATTATTATTATATTAATTTTTATTATTATTATTGAACTAATACAAATAAAATAGAAAAAATATAAAGACATCGCGCGGGGCTGGCTACTATAACCTGCAGCAAAAAGTAAGCACGCAGGCAGCAACACTGCAGCAACAGCT
>NW_013576188.1:384-880 GCF_000499745.2 Eimeria mitis
AGAACGCCGCTATATGAATGCGCGAATTCAAGTATATAAATAACAACATAAATATTATAAAATAAATAAATAAATATTATTATATTAATTATTATTATTATTATTGAACTGATACAAATAAAATAAAAAAAATAAAAAGACAACGCGCGGGGCTGGCTACTATAACCTGCAGCAAAAAGTAAGCACGCAGGCAGCAACACTGCAGCAACAGCTGCTGAGTATGTATCTGGGGTGTCTATACACCTTAAACTAGAAAATAAAAGTGAATGCATCTGAGGACGAACTAAACATTTACACTTTTTCAGTTTGCGTTCAGCCCGCGCAGCACAAAGAAAGCTGTCGATACACCCCAACTCCCCCCAGCCACAGCAGCAAAGAACGAAGCTTCCTGACGCTGCAGCCTCACCAAAGAAACCGACAGCGTAGACCCTGCATATATATATATATATATATATATATATATATATATATATATATATATATATATATATATATA
>NW_013576188.1:914-1483 GCF_000499745.2 Eimeria mitis
AGATGCGAGCGGAAACACGCATCTACTTGTATCTTATTACTGCTGTAGCAGCAGCAGCAGCAGCACCTGCAGCATCAACAGTAGCTGCTGCTGCTGCAGCTACTGCTGAGGCAGAAAGGGTTGCTGTTTGTTGCATTGCTGCGGGGAGAAAGAAGTTGAATATATTACTTATTTTGACTTCGTGCTGATGAGTGTAAGATTAAGAGCGCATAGGTCGGCCCCCCATACCCCCTCTATGTGCTGTTGCTACAGTAACATTCGGTAAAGAAATATTTAAAGCTTGAAGCATTTCATTTGTATCTTGATCAATTGTTATTGTTGCAACATCTAATTCAGATTTTTCGGGAACGAAATCCATCCTTCTCTCGCGTTCTTCTTCTTGCAATTTTAGTGAAATACCGCGAACTGGGCCCTTCTGAATACGCTTCATCAGGTGCTGTAGCATGATAAAACAACAAAATAAACGAAAATAAACATCAAAAACATATTTTAAACAAAAAAAAAACATAAAATACACACAAAACTAACACGATTCAGAGCCCTGTGCAGACCCCCCCCCCCCCCCCCCC
>NW_013576188.1:1659-1904 GCF_000499745.2 Eimeria mitis
CCGCGGTGCGCGGTGTTCTGCACTGCGCATACACCCGAAACAGACGATGGAATACACGTGTTCAGCTGAGGTTTCTCAATTATTTATTTATAAATTTATTAAAATATTTCTATCAATACAAAGAAAACACACTTGGCGTAGTACTTCTCCACTATCTGCCGCGCCGCACGCTTCACCGTCTTGGTCCTGACGCGCCCCTGAAGTTCAATTCAAAAAAAAAAAAAAAAAAAAAAAAAAAAAAAAAA
>NW_013576188.1:2795-3154 GCF_000499745.2 Eimeria mitis
TTAATAAAATAAATAAATAAATAAAAACGAAGAGAATCTCTGCAGCCTCACAAAACAATGCAAACAAACTCAATCCTTAGAAGGCGCTGCTGCTGCTGCTGCTGCTGCTGCTGCTGCTGCTGCTGCTGCTGCTGCTGCTGCTGCTGCATGCGCTGCAGCACAGCCCCATGGATACCCTGTGACAGTCTGGGCTTCTTTCGGCTGTATGTACAGCTCTGGTGCTGCAGTATATGAAAACGTTTGCAGTATTTTATTTTATATTTCAGCATTTATTTTATTTATTTAAATAATAATATAATTTTTGTTAGAAAACACGAAAAATATCCAGCTGCTGCTGTTGCTGCTGCTGCTGCTGTTGC
>NW_013576188.1:3254-3569 GCF_000499745.2 Eimeria mitis
TAAAACATTTGCAGTATTTTATTTTATATTTCAGCATTTATTTTATTTATTTAAATTATAATATAATTTTTGTTAGAAAACACGAAAAATATCCAGCTGCTGCTGTTGCTGCTGCTGCTGCTGTTGCTGCTGCTGCTGCTGCTGCTGCTGCTGCTCACCACCCACCACAGCAACACCGCTGCCAGCTGTCTTGAGGAGTTGGGTGGCTAGCTGTGTGTATATTATTTTATTAAAAACATTTATGTATTACATTCTTTTTTATTTATATATTTTTGTTATTCTGCATATATATATACACCAGGAGAAGAGCTGCTG
>NW_013576188.1:3669-4096 GCF_000499745.2 Eimeria mitis
GCCGCTGCTGCTCACCACCCACCACAACAACACCGCTGCCAGCTGTCTTGAGGAGTTGCGTGGCTAGCTGTGTGTATATTATATTATTAAAAACATTTATAAATTACATTCTTTTTTATTTATATATTTTTGTTATTCTGCATATATATATACACCAGGAGAAGAGCTGCTGCAGCTTCAGTTTGCTGCTGTTGCTGCGGTTGAGTCAACGGCGTCCAGAGACGCTGCTGGGGTGTCTATGCACTTTTTTGTGTGTTTATTATATCTTTATTTTTATTATAAACTTTAATATAATTCGTTTATAAAACAAAAAAACTAACAACAGCTCGTTCGCTTGCTGCTGCGGCTGCTGCTGCTGCTGCAGCAGCAGCAGCAGAAGAACAAGAGATCACTCTTTGACTCTCTTACACCATCTGCTAACTGCAGC
>NW_013576188.1:4196-4488 GCF_000499745.2 Eimeria mitis
TGTTGAGTCAACGGCGTCCAGAGACGCTGCTGGGGTGTCTATGCACCTTTTTGTGTGTTTATTATATCTTTATTTTTATTATAATCTTTAATATAATTCGTTTATAAAACAAAAAAACTAACAACAGCTCGTTCGCTTGCTCCTGCTGCTGCCGCTGCTGCTGCTGCTGCTGCTGCTGCTGCTGCTGCTGCTCCGCTGCTACCCTCGAGGAGTCGTTATTCTGCAGCAGCAGCAGCACAGCAGCGTCGACTTATATAGAAGACAGATAAACCCGTTTGTTTTATTCTTCTGT
>NW_013576188.1:4588-4707 GCF_000499745.2 Eimeria mitis
TGCTGCTGCTGCTGCTGCTCCGCTGCTACCCTCGAGGAGTCGTCATTCTGCAGCAGCAGCAGCACAGCAGCGTCGACTTATATAGAAGACAGATAATCCCGTTTGTTTTATTCTTCTGT
>NW_013576188.1:6176-6571 GCF_000499745.2 Eimeria mitis
TGCCGCTGAACGACACAGGGAGACAGCAGTGCCGTGACTGTGGCATTCGCTTGAGGTAAGTTTGTTGCTGCTGCTGCTGCTGCAGCAACACTGCTGCTGCTGCAGCAGCAACACTGCTGCAGCAGCAGCAGCAACACTGCTGCTGCAGCTTTTTATTATAAACAGAAAGTAATAGTAATGATAGACATAACGATAAAAAAACAATAATACAGATAGCAACAAGACTACATTTTATTATTTAGTTTTTTTTTACTTCCTTTTGGGTGTATGGTTGTATCTATATATATTGTTTTTGTTGTTTTTATTGTTATCTCCATCTTTATTATTTTTTTTTTTGTTGTTTTTATTAATATTTGTATTGTAATTATATTTATTGTTATAAATATGGTTTTATT
>NW_013576188.1:6673-7913 GCF_000499745.2 Eimeria mitis
GAAGAAAATAATAAAATGCCAGTTGCTGCGATATATTCGAGCCCCCTAAGCAGAACAAAAGAATCAGCAGAGATGTGAGGTGTACATACACCTGAAGGTGTTGCTGCTGCCACCGTATAGTATACAAAACTGTATAAGAAAAAGTGTATATATATAGTTTTAATTGCGTAATAATAGTAATATATTATTAAATTATATTTATTTTTATTTTATTTATTTATTTTTATGCTGCAGTATACGAGAAGCAGCATGCATAGAGGCCGAGGTCACCATAGATAAGAGGATTCAGGAGTGGAACGCAGGGGTGTTGCAGGGTAAGGAAAGCAGTTGAGTTTGTGTTTTTTTTCTGCGTATAAATATTAAAATTAATATTAATTATTTTATTTTTATTTATAATAATTATTTTATTTATTTTTATAATATATATATTCATTTATTTTCACTTTATTTTGCGTTTTTTTACACACGCAGGTCACCTCCTCGATGATCTACCGAAACTCTTTCCTGCAGAATGGAATGCATGGAACAAGAGTAGGTGCGGCTCTTTCTTCTTCTCTCATCACACCCACCTACTCTTCAGGTGTATGTACAGCTTCAGGTGTATGTACACCTGAAGGTGTAAGGTGTATGTACAGCTTGAGGTGTATGTACAGCTTGAGGTGTATGCACAGCTTGAGGTGTATGTACAGCTTGAGGTGTATGTACAGCTTGAGGTGTATGTACACCTGAAGGTGTATGTACAACTTGAGGTGTATTTACATCTAAAGGTGTATTTACATCTTCGGGTGTATGTACAGCTTGAGGTGTATATACACCTTCAGGTGTATGTACACATCATCAGGTGTATGTAAACCTTCAGGTGTATGTACACCTTCAGGTGTATGTACAGCAGAATATTTGTTTGGGATAGTTTAATACTGCTGTGGATATTTTTTTGTTTAGGGACCCGAAATTTGTGTTCCCTGAAGGAGAGAGTTTTCAGGAGCGGTGAGGCCGAGTTTTTATATAATATTATTTGTTGTATTATCTATTTATTTAATTTTGTTTTATTTTTTATTTTTATTTTATTCTTTATTATTATATTAGGATTTTATTATGTTTGTTTATAATACACAGATAATAATCTCTGCTGTATCTCCATACTTACACTCATGTGTAATCAACTCTGTTCATAGATATATATATATATATATATATATATATATATATATATATATATATATATATATATATATATATA
>NW_013576188.1:8606-8850 GCF_000499745.2 Eimeria mitis
CGCCGAAATTCATACAGTGAAGGCGCACATCAACAGACCCTGTAAAGCTCTCTCCTCCCCTCTATCAACCGACAGCAGCAGCAGCAGCAACAGCAGCAACAGCAGCAGCAGCGGCAACATCTCTGCTGCTGCTACTGCTGCCAATTCGGTGATTGCAGAGGCACCGCGTCCGCGCAGTTCCGCTCCAGCAGCAGCAGCAGCAGCAGCAGCTACAGCAGCAAAACCTGCTGCTGCTGCTGCTGCT
>NW_013576188.1:8869-9269 GCF_000499745.2 Eimeria mitis
CTGCTGCTGCTGCAGAAGTTACGTGGGAAATAGTGAAGTGGGGAAAACTGAAAAAGTCTGATAGCCTGCTGACCGAACCAGTGGACACCTCCACTCCTATTGACATATCAGTGCGAACCATTGAGTATGCTTAGACCATGAACTAGACCATTGGTCTGTTGGTGGTCTCTTACTGGTTCTCACCAGACAACGCCGTACAGCGTAGTGCACGCACACGGGTGGAACCGCCTGATCTACCCAATGCGCTGCATATTTATTTAAACAGCTTTTTTTGCATGTTGCAGCGTTATCATCAGAAACCCTGTCAGTGGCAGATAGGGGTTTTAACTCTACATGTATATATATATATATATATATATATATATATATATATATATATATATATATATATATATATATA
>NW_013576188.1:9299-9643 GCF_000499745.2 Eimeria mitis
ATATTTTTTATTTTTATGTGTATGCATATAGTAGAACGAAACACCTCCGAACAGCACGCACGCAGCAGTTTCCTCTTAAGACAGTCTTAGAACGCCATTTACTGCTGCGGATATTCAAAAGAATAAAACGCAGGATAAAATAATTTCGTTCAGTTTCAACTCAACAAGCTTGGGGGCTGACAGCTCACGCGCGGCTCCGAGAGGGAAGCTGCACAGGGGGGTTTGCGTATTCACAAAAAATCAAAAAAAAAAAAATAAATAATTTACTCGGTGTTTTTTTTTCATTTATTTCGTTGAAGAGAGGTGGTAATAACGAAACATGCAATTTAAATGAGAGAAATTCA
>NW_013576188.1:9743-10681 GCF_000499745.2 Eimeria mitis
CATTTATTTCGTTGAAGAGAGGTGGTAATAACGAAACATGCAATTTAAATGAGAGAAATTCAACTTTTTCTGATGCAGTGAACGCCGACTGCTGGGGTGTACATGCAGCTCAAAAAAAAGAGGAAATTGAATTTCTGAAGGAAGCGGTAAACTGCCGTCTTTTTGCAGGAAACCTTTTGTAGGTTGAGGTGTATACTGAAAGAAATACTAAAAGACTGGTGAAATGAAGCATTTCGGCTCAAGTTTCCTTTCTTTTTCTGCTTTTCTCTTGACGGTTACCGCTGGACTGCCGGAGCAATTCACCGGGGGAAGACGAAGGGAAATCAGCCGCCGCCGTTTCCCTTCGAGGGGAGAAAACGACATGGATATGAAGACGATGAAAGTACAAAAGAACAACCCTGGTTTGGTATTCAAGCAGAAAGCACAAGTGATGAGGGAGTGCGGCGAAGGTAACGAAAGGAGAAAACAACCAGCCAGAGAAAAAGATTCCTTGAATTTTATTGAATATTTTCTGAAGGTCATAAAGGACTTCTGAGCATGGCTCTCGATAATACTGACCCAGACGCCACGATGCTTGTTCACGCGTTACTAACAAAGACGAATTTCTCTGTTTTCACTGGGGCGGTCCGTGTGCTCTGCTACGCATTTATGATTGAAATGATGAGGAAATAATTATAATTTTCTGCATGCAGACTGTCGAAAAAGAATATAAATTAAAAGAAATACAAATGCCGCTTGAAACTGTCGATGATCGCTGCTTCCTCGTGAAAAAAGAAACAGAATTCGGAACAGTTTTCTGCACAAGGTGAGGCGGAGAAAGGAGGGGGTTCTACCCCGCTAAGCATTTAAACAGAGAAAAAAAAACAAAGAAATATAATAATAAAATTTATATTATATTATAAATATAATAAACTTTAAAGAGCAATGAAAACTAATAA
>NW_013576188.1:10781-11215 GCF_000499745.2 Eimeria mitis
ATACCCCGCTAAGCATTTAAACAGAGAAAAAAAAACAAGGAAATATAATAATAAAATTTATATTATATTATAAATATAATAAACTTTAAAGAGCAATGAAAACTAATAAAAAAACCTTATATAAGTGCTAAGCCTGATCAAAAGATGAATGCGAATACTGCATAATATAACAAAAAAAAAGATGCAATCGAAACAATAAACCTGAATAAACAATAAAAGGAAATATATTAAGTTATAATATAAAACAATAAAAAATTAAAATAATAAATTATTTTTTCAGGAGTCTTCATTCCCGCAATGAATGGATAAACTATCTCCATGAGGCGATCTTATGCGAAGAGACGGGGGTGGTGAGCCACTGCTTTCTGTTGTAAATATATATATATATATATATATATATATATATATATATATATATATATATATATATATAT
>NW_013576188.1:11315-11655 GCF_000499745.2 Eimeria mitis
ATAATTAAATTCATACACAGATTTAAATAAATAAATGTATACCCCTTTATTTATCTGAATCTATGCATGCATTTAATTAGTAAATACCTCCTAATTAATTTTCTGTTTGTACTCGTCTATTCTATCCATAAACAATTCATAATTTATATATTTCCTTTATAACATTTCTGTATTCATTTATTTCATGTTTTATAATCAATGAATATAAATGTTTTTATGCATACATTCGATAGATAAACGCCTAATAACTAAGATATTGTATATCTTCACCTACATATTCAGTTGATAAATATTTTATAATTAATTTATACTTCTCTCGAGTAAAGTTGCAAACGGTTGA
>NW_013576188.1:11755-12336 GCF_000499745.2 Eimeria mitis
TTAATTAAATTTATACACAGATTTAAATAAATAAATGTATACTGCATAAACCTTTATTTATCTGAATCTATGCATGCATTTAATTAGTAAATACCTCCTAATTAATTTTCTGTTTCTACTCGTCTATTCTATCCATAAACAATTCATAATTTATATATTTCGTTGATACCATTTATATATTCATTTATTTCGTGTTTTATAATCAATGAATATAAATGTTTTTATGCATACATTCGATAGAGAAATGCCTAATAACTAAGATATTGTATATCTCCAGCTACATATTCAGTTGATAAATATTTTATAATTAATTTATACTTCTCTCGAGTAAAGTTGCAAACGGTTGATAGTGAATAAATTTCTGCATTCAGAAAGGCAAACTCCCAGCCGAAGCGGGGGAAGAGATGTAAGCTGCACAGTTTTATTTCGAGAGAAAATAAAAGTTTATGCTGGATTGAGAATAATAAAACAATTTAAAATTAAGAAAAAAATAATATTTCGTGTATTTGTGTAACTCAGGGAAGAGGAGGAAGCTGTTGTGCAGACGATGCCCGTGCAGGAACCGACGGGAATAAACATTC
>NW_013576188.1:12436-12745 GCF_000499745.2 Eimeria mitis
ATTTCGAGAGAAAATAAAAGTTTCTGTTGGATCGAGAATAAGAAAACAATTTAAAATTAATAAAAAAATAATATTTCGTGTATTTGTTTAACTCAGGGAAGAGGAGGAAGCTGTTGTGCAGACGATGCCCGTGCAGGAACCGACGGGAATAAACATTCATTTGTGAATTTTGTTTTAAATATTTTACTTTTTTCGGTGTTTTAATAAAAAAACTTCAATTTATTAGGTCTGATAGCGCTCTAGGAAAGCCGCAGATCCTTGTGAATGGGGTGACGGTTCAGGTGATGCATAGAAACCTATAAATATGTA
>NW_013576188.1:12845-13152 GCF_000499745.2 Eimeria mitis
TGGTGTTTTAATCAAAAAACTTCAACTTTTCAGGTCTGATAGCGCCCTAGGAAAGCCGCAGATCCTTGTGAATGGGGTGACGGTTCAGGTGATGCATAGAAACCTATAAATATGTATCGGCGTTGCTGTGTTTTTATTTCCTCAATTTGTTGCATTTCAAATATATTTTTAGGAAATGGAAGGCATTCAAAGAGTAAGAGTTCCTTTTTTATGTTGTTTTATTATATTTTTCATTTCTGCTGTTTCAGGCTCAAGCCGTACGGGAGTGCGTGAGGTCCACTGGGAAACCTGCACGAAATACCTTAAA
>NW_013576188.1:13252-14481 GCF_000499745.2 Eimeria mitis
ATTCTTTTTTTATGTCGTTTTATTATTTTTTTCATTTATGCTGTTTCAGGCTCAAGCCGTACGGGAGTGCGTGAGGTCCACTGGGAAACCTGCACGAAATACCTTAAATATATTTGTTTGAAATGTTTCGTCGATATATTTGCAATTAAATACAAATATAATAATATTTTTTTCCATAAAATAAATTAAATTAATTTTATTTTCCTCCGTTTCAGTGTGACGCCACGGCCCCCGTCGCCGAGTATTCATGAATTCCCGAACCCTGCTGCCTCGGTCAGCCCGCACGACCCGAACGCGCTGGACGCGGAGGGAGAGGAGAAGTCTGATGAGAGTGAATAAATCAATAGAAATAAATAAATTAATAATTATGAATTAATATTAATTATTTATAAATTTAAAACGACAAATTGTATCGTTTCATCTGCCCCCTACAGCCATTGCTGCCCTGAACGAGGCTGCAGCCGAGCAACGCCTCCTCAGTCTCAAGGACCCGCGTGTACCTGAAACGGGATTTGCGAAAAAGGAAATGCAATAAAATAAAAATTAAAAACAAACAAATACTCTAAACCAGTACGAGTTGACAGATGCTGCACGCATGCAAGCAGCCCTTCGTAAACCCATCGTTCTGTTGTTTTTTTCAGGTCGGCCTCAATGCAGTGCAATGCAGTGCACTTCATGCAAACACACGTCAAGTTCAAAAAAGAGAAAATAAGAGAGCTGAATCCCAGCTGCTTTAAACCCAAGGAGCTGAGAAAGTTACTGCATGCGGCGACGCGCCCCAGTGCAGTGTACAGAGCGTTTCTCTTCCTTCTGAAATGCGGAAAGAAACCAGCGAAAACAAAAGCCCGCGGTGTAGCTGCCTCAGTGGTCTACGGGTGGTCCACGGCTTGTCCACGGGTGGACCAGCAGGGCAGATACCACGGGTGACCAGTGGTCCATTTGTCAACATCTACTGTATCTGCTGCAGTGAAGAAGAATCTGGTCGTGGCTCTTTGTGCAGAATTCGCACCAACACGTAGTTCTTCCAGGGCCCTATGCGGTAACCCAGCGGCTGCAGCCGCACAACATCCCCCAGGCGGGCTTCGCTCGCCTCGTCGTGGGCCCACACCTTCTTCGTGTACCTGAAGGTCTTCTTGTATCGCACCACGTACATGTATCTGTGCACATGCATATATATATATATATATATATATATATATATATATATATATATATATATATATATATAT
>NW_013576188.1:14530-14686 GCF_000499745.2 Eimeria mitis
TATGTTTATATGCATGCAGCTGTGGTGATGGATATATGCATACGTATGTATGAATACAGAAGCCTGCGTCCCCTTGTAGGCATTGTCGTGCAAAGGCGGTAACAGCCGCAGAACATATATATACATACATATATATATATATATATATATATATAT
>NW_013576188.1:14741-15831 GCF_000499745.2 Eimeria mitis
CCAGAAATTCAAATTGAAATTACCTGTCGCAAGCGACGCGGATGGACTTGGGGTGTTTATCGTTGATGACGTAGCCAACCAGCTCGTTGCCTGGGAGTTTATTTTTCATAACTACAAAACAAACAAAAACAAAAAAAAACAAAAAAAAAATAATTTCGGTCTGCATGCATAGGAGCAGCTGAAACGAATATCGAGTGAATAAGCTGCTGGTTGTTGTTGTTGTTTTTTTTTTTTATTTATTTAATATAAAACATATAAATTATTATTTATAAAAAGATATTTGTTTATATAATTCAGCTATTCTATACTGTGATGAAAGCATACATGTGCGCAAGTAACCCGCAGTTGATCGCTGCCACGCCTTGTAGTGCCAATGCTGCAACACCGCCGAAAGTTTAAACATTTTCGTTTTTTTTTCAAATTTATTTGAATTTTCTCATTTCTGAAAACCAGAAGAAAAATAAAAAGAAAAAAAAAAGCTTGAGTTGCAACTCCCCTCCGTCGCCTAGCCTGCCATTCGCTCATCAGGAGCTACATAAACAGAATATAAGCAGTTATATCTTCAGTTAAGGGGTTATTTAATCTAAAAAATCAAAGAAATTCAACTTTTTGCAACTTTTTTTCGCAAAAACCCTCAAAAGCCCCATTGCATGCAGGGGGCTGTCAGGCTGACGACAGCCCTCTGACGCGGCGAAGAAGAACAAACCCGAGTTTGCATTTCTCGTTGAAAAAACTTTTATATTATAAAAAATGTTTTTATATTAATTTTATATTTGTTTTTTAATTTAATTTAAAACATTTAATTCCATATTTGGGTGTATTTCCACATATTGTTGCAGCACAGCTGCGCTCGCGCGCAGCTGCGTTTGCAACGCCTGCAGCGCGATGCTTCTTATGCAGGCGAAACAAATAACAATAAAGCAATTAAACTTTTAAAATAAATTAAATAAATTAAATTAAAAAATATTATAAAACTTGTTTATAGTAATAATAATTGTAAAAATTAATTATATTGTATCATTCCGTGGTTTACCGTTATTGTATTGTATCGTTATAATATTATATTATATTATATTATATTATATTATAT
>NW_013576189.1:0-253 GCF_000499745.2 Eimeria mitis
ATATATATATATATATATATATATATATATATTTATATATGTAAATATATATAAATGTGTATAAATATATATTTATATATATAAATATATGTAAATATATATAAATATAAATGTAAATATAAAATATGTATAAATATGAATAAATATATAAATACATATATATATAAACAAATGAATGAGGGAATGAATAGATAAATAAATAAATATAAAATAAATAAATAAATAAATATATAAATATAAATGTAAATATAAA
>NW_013576189.1:459-738 GCF_000499745.2 Eimeria mitis
TTATCTATATATTTATATAATTATTTATTTATTTATATATTCATTTATTTATTCATTTTTATATTTATATATTTATGTATTTATTTATATATATATTTATATATTTATATATTTATTTATTTATTTTTTATTTATATATGTATACTGACCAGATCCTTAGGAAGCTGTGGGGGAAGAAAAGGCTGCGAACGCCGCTGGTGAGGCCTCACACACAAACCCCCGTCCACACCCTGCAGCAGCAGCAGCAGCAGCAGCAGCAGCAGCGGCAGCAGCAGCAGC
>NW_013576189.1:773-971 GCF_000499745.2 Eimeria mitis
AATAGCAGCAGCAGCAAACGGCAGAAGCACAAACAAAGCCAAATTATAGTTTGTCCTTTTGTCTTTATCTTTCTCTCTCTATCTTTTTCTTTCTTTCTCTTTCTCTCTCTCTGTCTGTCTCTTTCTCTCGCTCTCTCTATCTTTCTCTCTCTCTCTCTCTCTCTCTCTCTCTCTCTCTCTCTCTCTCTCTCTCTCTCT
>NW_013576189.1:995-1863 GCF_000499745.2 Eimeria mitis
CTCTTTGTCTTTGTCTCTCTCTATGTTTGTTTTTATTTTTTTATTTTTTTATTTTATTTTTTGTGTGTCTTTGTCTGTGTGTAGTATTAGCCTCACCAAGCGTTCTGCTTCATACATCAATCTATTTTTTTTTCTGTTTATTTGTCTTTGTCTTTGTCTTTGTCTTTCTCTTTCTTTTTGTTTTTGTTTTTGTTTTTCTTTTTCTGTTTCTTTTCTTATTTGTCTATCTCGTGCAGACGAAACACAAAAAGGACAAAAACAAAAAAAAAAAGGAAACAATAAAATAGCAACAGCTTTCTTCATTCTCCTAATATGTCTCTCCTTTATATATTTTTTTTTTCTTTCTTTCTCTTCTTCTTTCTCTTCTTTCTCTTTATTTTTTTTCTCTTTTTCTCTCTCTCTAATAAACACACTCTCTCTAGCCTTCCCCACACACAAACAACCACAACACCCCCGCCCCTTCTTCTGCTCTCGCGGTGTACAGGCAGCTCCGGGTGTACAGGCAGCTTCAGGTGTACAGGCAGCTCCGGGTGTACAGGCAGCTTCAGGTGTACAGGCAGCTCCGGGTGTGCAGGCAGCTTCAGGTGTACAGGCAGCTTCGGGTGTACAGGCAGCTTCAGGTGTACAGGCAGCTTCGGGTGTACAGGCAGCTTCAGGTGTACAGGCAGCTGCAGAGGCGGGAGGAGGAGAGGCCTCAGCAGGCGGCATGTGACGAACCATTTTATTAAAGCAAATAAAATACACACGGATTAACACTGTCTCCTCTTCTGTCTCCTTTTCTGTGTGTTTTCTCTTCTGTCTCTTTTTATTTTTGTTTTCTCTTCTCTCTTTTTCTTTGTTTTCTCTTCTCTCTCTTTTTCTTTGTTTT
>NW_013576190.1:0-231 GCF_000499745.2 Eimeria mitis
TACTTATTATATATAATGTGTATTATGTATAGTATATTATATATATGTATATTATATATATTTTATATATAATATACTTATTATATATAATATAATAGATAATATACATATTATACATAATATACACAATATATAGATATATATAATATATATAATATATATTACGTATATATATATATATATATATATATATATATATATATATATATATATATATATATATATATATAT
>NW_013576190.1:277-594 GCF_000499745.2 Eimeria mitis
TTCCCTAACAACAATACACCCCACAGGAGTTGTTGTGTGTGGGGTTTATAGACTGAGCTGCGGTGTCTCCTTTTTATATTTCTGTATATACAAACTTTTCTAAGAGGAGAGAAAAGGAGACACTTCATTGCTTTCTACTGTCTCCTCTTACCTACACAGAGGAGACATGCATGCAGACACCCCACACCCCACACCCCACACACACACACAAAGACAAAGACACAGAGACACACACACACACACACACGCAGCGCGGAGACAGCCCCACACAGCGCATGCATGCAACTCATACATAATCTCTTCTTTTACTTATACCT
>NW_013576190.1:694-1231 GCF_000499745.2 Eimeria mitis
CCCACACACACACACACAAAGACAAAGACACAGACACAGACACACACACACATGCAGCGCGGAGACAGCCCCACACAGCGCATGCATGCAACTCATACATAATCTCTTCTTTTACTTATACCTTCGCATGCATGCATGCATGCATGCATGCATGCATGCATGCGTGAGCTGTTGTATGCTGTTTAGGGGTGGAGTTGTGGTGTCTTTGTTATGAAGGGGAGGTGTCTCCTTTGTGTGTGTTTGTAGAGACAGCAGAGAAAGGAGACATGTCTCCTGTCTCCTGTCTCCTGTCTCCTCCTCTGCTTTGTGTGGGGAGAGGCTGTCTTCTTGGGGATCCTATTCTCCCTGGGATCGTCTCCTCCTCGTCTCCTATCGATCCCCGGGGGATCGATCCCCTGGGGATCGTCTCCTCCTCCTGGGATCGATCCCCAGGGGACCGCTCCCCAGGGGATCTATCCCCAGGGGATCGTCTCCCCCATGTATCTATACCCCCTGGGGATCGATCCCCGGGGGATAGATCCCCAGAGGATCGATCCC
>NW_013576190.1:1331-2043 GCF_000499745.2 Eimeria mitis
GTGCATGCATGCATGCATGGATGCGTGAGCTGTTGTATGCTGTTTAGGAGTGGAGTTGTGGTGTCTTTGTTATGAAGGGGAGGTGTCTCCTTTGTGTGTGTTTGTAGAGACAGCAGAGAAAGGAGACATGTCTCCTGTCTCCTGTCTCCTGTCTCCTTCTCTGCTTTGTGTGGGGAGAGGCTATCTTCTTGGGGATCTTATTCTCCCTGGGATCGTCTCCTCCTCGTCTCGCATCGATCCCCGGGGGATCGATCCCCTGGGGATCGTCTCCTCCTCCAGGGATCGATCCCCAGGGGACCGCTCCCCAGGGGATCTATCCCCAGGGGATCGTCTCCCCCATGTATCTATCCCCCGGGGATCGATCCCCCGGGGATCGATCCCCCGGGGATCGTCTCCTCCTTTCATCGATCCCCAGGAGGAGACGATCCCCAGGGGATCGTCTCCTCCTCCTGGGATCGATCCCCAGGGGATCGTCTCCTCCTGGGATCGATACAACGAGGAGACGATCCCCAGGGGATTGTCTCCTCCTCCTGGGATCGTCTCCTCCTCCTGGGATCGATCCCCAGGGGATCGTCTCCTCCTCCCGGGATCGATCCCCAGGGGATGGTCTCCTCCTGGTTGTATCGTTCACCGCGGGATCGATCTTTTTATAATGGGATCGTCTCTTTTAGGCTCAATCCCCCCTGTGGGATCGTCTCCTTATATATATATA
>NW_013576191.1:0-243 GCF_000499745.2 Eimeria mitis
ATATATATGTATATATATATATATATATATATACATATATATATATATATATATATAATACTAAATTATTTTAGAAACGCTGCCGTTGTTTTGTTTGGTTATTGTGTTTGTTTTTGTGTTTTTGTTTAAAACGAAATGAAAAAAAAAGCAAAATAAAACAGATGCAGTTAACAATTATATATATATACATATATATATATATATATATATATATATATATATATATATATATATATATATATA
>NW_013576191.1:438-588 GCF_000499745.2 Eimeria mitis
GTCTTTTTTGAATGTATTTTGAGTTATAAATTAAAATTTATTAAACAAATAATAATATAATTATTTTTTTTTTATGTGTAGCTTTTCTTTGGTTTCAGAAACTGAGATCATGCTGAGGTGTATAGGCATCTTTCGTGACGCGGCTGCACA
>NW_013576191.1:688-1953 GCF_000499745.2 Eimeria mitis
TGAAGAAATAAATATACTTTGCGTGTATATAATATGTATGTTTTTTTCGTTAGCAGGGCGCTGAAGATATGCAGAAACCGCTGAGAATATTCTAAAAATTTAAATAAAATTTCAACTACTATTGAGGGTTTAGGGTTTAGGGTTTAGGGTTTAGGGTTTAGGGTTTGTGGTGGTTTGGGTAGCAACGAACAGTATAAGATTGTTGCCTGCATGGATGTGCAGGTTATTTCTCTTTTTTGAATGTATTTTGAGTTATAAATTAAAATTTATTAAATAAATAATAATATAATTATTTTTTTTTATGTGTTGCTTTTCTTTGGTTTCAGAAACTGAGATCATGCTGAGGTGTATAGGCATCTTTCGTGACGCGGCTGCACAGCTAGAAGCTGAAATAAACGAAACATGAATATCTGCGTAAAGACAGTTATAAAACAATTAAAAAATATAAATTAAAGTAAAAATATTTATATTATATTACAAAAATTCCGCTTATAGCTGCACATACACACATACAGCTGGGGTGAGTCAGTCGGTGAGGGTTGGCTGCGGTGTCAGGCATCAGCAGAAACCTTCTAGAGAAGAAAGTCTAATAGAAAGTGAAATTTTTGTATTTTTTTGAGAGAAACATGTAAATAAAGAGTAAAACAAAGAAAATAAAAACATTATTTTAAAATTAATTGTTTATATACACATATGTTGAATGTATACAACGGTGCAGCAGCTGCTGCTGCTGCTGACGGGGCCGCCAGCTCGTGCTGCTGCNTATGTTGAATGTATACAACGGTGCAGCAGCTGCTGCTGCTGCTGACGGGGCCGCCAGCTCGTGCTGCTGCCGCAGTGCACAGCTCAGCAGCGTGTTGCGGTGGTGGCTGCACAGAGAAGCAACCACAGCTACCCATGTGTTTTTTTTGGGATTTCACAGTTGAGTGCTCCTCCTCGTTGGACGCTTGACTCGGAAATTTCATTATTTACGAAAACTAGAACAAAATATATACTCTTGACGCAAAAAATATTGCAGCAGCAGCAGCTATTCAACTCCTCTCAGCACCGCGCCTGCCTCTGCCTCTCTCTGCACTCCTTTATTCATCACCAATCAACTCAAGAAAATGAGAGAAGTCATCAGCATTCACGTCGGCCAGGCCGGTATTCAAATTGGAAATGCATGCTGGTAAGAAAATATATTAAAAATTTATTTCAATTTACCCACGGAAACTCTGCACTTTCTAGCACCCACCCACCACCTGCTGCAGCTATGCGTCCAGCTA
>NW_013576192.1:0-1468 GCF_000499745.2 Eimeria mitis
CTTCACTTGGGGGCCCTTTTCTCCTACCACCCCCAGCAAAATTAAACGCATCGAATATCCTGCAGCAAAACAGAAAAAAAAAAAAAAACAAATGCAGCGGCAGCCAGACGAGCAGCCTTCACCAGCTGCAGCAGCACCAACATAAGCAGCAGAAACCATTGCCCAGCACCGGCCTGCCGCAGCGCTGCCCCTGCAGCCATAAAGAGAAAAGCCAAGGGGCTACAACTGAGATGCCGTCTGCAGCAGCAGCAGCAGCAGCAGCAGCAGCAGGAGCGGCAGCAGGAGCAGCAGCAGCAGCAGCAGCAGCAGCGCCCGCAGGTAAAGAAGCTGCAGCCGTCGATGCAGGATCTCACCAAAATGTCTTCCCCTGAAGTGAGGCCTCTGCCAGAAGAGCCCCAGGCCGCTACAGACGATGTGGCGGGGCTCGAGGAAGTCGGCGAGACAGCTGCTTTCTCTGCAGCTGCAGCAGCAAACCCACAGCAGCAACACCATGGCTCAGGACGAAAGATAAACAGCAGCAGCAGCAGCAGCAGCAGCACAGTAGCATTGGTACTGCTACGCGCACAGAAAGCCAAGAGACAGCGCAGAAACACTGCAAGTGCTGTAGCGAGCGCAACAATAGCAGCAACAGCAGCAGCAGCAACAGCAGCAGCAGCAGCATGAGCAGCAGCAGTTTTCTCAATACAACAAGCAAAAAGAGGCACAATAAGTAAGTATAAACAACACACCACATGGGATACAGAAACAATAGATATATAAAAAATAAATATATTAGGTGAAGACCTTCGACCCCCTCTCTAACAAAACGGCTTACTAAAGGCCTTCGGGTTTAGTTGACTGCGCCTCAGCCGCAGCATCCGCTGGGCTTCCTTCTTTTCTGTCCGCGCTAGCAGGCTCGTCTTGCTGCTGCTGCTGCTGCTGCTGCTGCTGTTGCTGCTGCTGGTGGGCCGGGGGGGTTGGCGCCACGCCAGGAGGAAGCCCATCGAATACCCCCAGGGGAGGCCTCGCCGTTAGCAAGAGATCAATGCGGCCCCTGAAGGCGTCAAAGTTTCCCCACCCCCTTGAGAGGCTCAAGGCAAACGCAGCCCCTCTATCGTCAGAGCCAGGCTCCTGTTCCTTTTGCTGCTGCTGCTGCTGCTGCTGCTGCTCATCCTCTTCCTGCTGCTGCTGCTCAGTGCGTGCATCCGACTTGCAGCAGGAAAGCCCAGGGGGCCCTTCACCCCCGTAGAAGGCAACGTTTAACCCGTGCAGCTCCGCTACTCCCGCCCCCGCTAGCAGCCAAACATTTTCTAACAGCTGCAATGGGGTGTACGTACACTCGGATGTTCTTGACACAGCCTGACCCGCCGGTGACGGGTTGGCCGATGTAGCACCACTTCTATCCTCCCCTGAAGACTTTTCTCCATTTGGCTCCTCTTTGACATCAGCAGCGGAGCCTTGAGGAGGTGCAGCAGAGCTAGCAGCAGCT
>NW_013576192.1:1638-1862 GCF_000499745.2 Eimeria mitis
ACAGCGCTGCAGCTCGTCAAAGGCAGCGGTGAACTGCCGAGACAGCTCAGCACAGACAGCCTCACCTAGGGCCCCCTGAGCCGACCCTTCTGAAACTTGGGGGCCCCTAGGAAGGCCCTCCTGGGGTGAGGAGCTGCTGCTGCATGCGGGGGCAGCGTCCTGCTCCTGTGGTTCCCCAAAGAAAGAACCTGTACATATTGCCAGGTCAAATGGACCCTTCTTCT
>NW_013576193.1:0-636 GCF_000499745.2 Eimeria mitis
GGCGAGTTCTTCTAGACGAACAGTTCTGGCTAGGGCACGAAGCTCCCCACTTACAAGGCAAGGGTCTACGAAATGTCAAGAGTAGGCGTAAGTGCCTGTGCTTGCGAGGCTGCCGTGCACTCACAGAGGAAAGACACGAACAGCACGATGCAACCCAGACTAAAGATTCACTGACTAGTTGCTGTTGCTTGGAACCCGCATTCAGCTTGGACTTGCGTGAAGTCCGCGGAAAACCGCATATCGTGCGTGAGCCACTTTAGGTGACAATTTCAACATTCGCATGTGAAATGCCGATAACCATTTCCACCCTATTGGTTTCTCGTAGTCCCAACTGTCCCCGCACTCTCTGGCAGGCCGGACGAACCGATCGGTGCATGCCTTCGTGCGCAATATCCTTGCGGTGGTGGCATTTTTGCTCGTCCCGGTTGCCACGCATCGCCTGTCACGCAGTTCCACAGAAACGCCAGTATAGTCAGCGTTTCCACCCAGCATATCTCGTTGGTCCCCCTGGCTGAAGGTGAACCTCCCGCGATGTTAAAACCCACAGGTTCATATGGCTCCGCGAGATCGACGGTACACGACACAACCGATCAACAGTGAACTTTTCTAGTGCTGTGGAAAGATTCTTCCAAAGGA
>NW_013576193.1:661-1862 GCF_000499745.2 Eimeria mitis
TCGTTAAATATTAAAGTGGGAACTGCTCAACAACACAGTGTATGGCGTTCCCGGCAGACTGCATCAAACACCCTTTCGCACTTGTGTGCCGTTGGGCGGGCACGCAGGTTGCTCACCGCCTTTTTTAAGCCGCATTGACCGTGGTGTCAAGCAAGACTGCACACGTCCATGCACACATTCGTATGGATAGAAACCCGTCAGCACCGTGCACCGGCGAAAAGCTGACACGAGCCCCAACAAGCATTGCATCTACTCCATGCTGCCATCAGGTCTATACCAGAGCGTCGCAAACCAAATATGCCGCTCAGGGCATGTCGGTGAAAGTGATGAAGCCTTATATCGCCAAGGAGCATCTGGGGTTCCAGTTGCAGCGACAGTCTGACTGTTCCGCAATACTGACGCACTAGCTGCACCAACACACGGTTTGTGAAACCATCACAGTGACATGTGTGTCGGATTGCTGGGCATGCCAGATATGCCGATTGAATTGATCCGAAGCCCATGCTGAGCAAAGTGGCTGACCACCGCCGACCCTCAGGAAACGCTCAACACCACACAGCTCTACAGAATAGCCCCGGACGCGCCTCTGCAGGGTCCGCCTTCTGGACGAGGTAAGTGCACAGTTAAGCTCTGCCGCATTCTACACAATGCGCAGCAATCTCACATTCCGTGCTCACTCTTCCACCACGACTAACAATGGCGCAAATGACTAGTTCTGCCTGTGTATCGTCTTACGGCCTGCAAACACCCAAATGCCAAGAGCTATCTATGGAAGAATGGAGCAGGTGGAGCGTGGCCGTCTGAACAGCACGCATCTCCTAAAAGTCAAGCACAAGCGCCAACCAACGTGTCCACCGCTCCACCCCCAGTGCAAAGGAACATGCTCTCGACAGTGCGGTAGAATGCACAACTTTCGTTGCTAGTGAAAGCTCTCTGCTTGTGCCGGGCCACTCGTGACAACAAAGTCGCCAAAACTGCCTTCTTACACTACGACGTTACACGCCAGCAAAACCCACAATGTCAACACATTTGTCGCTCGTGCTTGTCGGGCAAATAGGTCGCCGTTCAGTTACCTTTACGTCGGGCAATCCGCAACGCACAGGGAATACATACTTGCTCGCCTACTCCCCAATGCCCCTACAGGCAAGCTGCTTCAATCTGAATCGAACAGGCAATCGCATCAGCGAATGCCTCAAGAAAA
>NW_013576194.1:0-253 GCF_000499745.2 Eimeria mitis
TATATATATATATATATATATATATATATATGTATATATATATATATATCTTCATAAATACTAAACAGAAAAGGAATATTGCTCAAACAAATTTAAAAAAAAAGAAATAAAATACAGTTTAAAGATATTCCAGTACAGCAATCAAAACAAAAAAGTATATATTTTTTTAATTTAAACAAAAATAAAAACAACAAAACGTGAATACTGCTGCAGCAAAAAGAAAACAACAAATACAATACTGTCTAAGCAAAAG
>NW_013576194.1:474-1862 GCF_000499745.2 Eimeria mitis
ATATATATATATGTATATATATGTATGTATATATATATATATATATATATATATATAAACAACAAAGAAAAAGAAGAAACCTCTTACTTGTAGTTTATCAGGTGAGTAAGCGTGAGAGTCGTGGTGATGGGGTTTATAGTGCGAGCCGTTTGGATAGATATTCATTCGAGTTGCAAAAATTTCTAAGTCGAAGAAATTTGAAATTTTTTTTACAACTTTTTTAAAAGTTTCGAATTCTTCGGGGTTTTCATGTTTCAGATGACGTGACCACTGGCATAGACCAATGGTCTTCGCATCTAGACTTTCTTCTTTTTTTTCTCTTTCTTTTTCTTTTTCTTTTTCTATAGATGATGATGATGATGATGGTGGTGGTGGTGATGGGCCTCGTCTTCCTTCTCCTGTTGCTGCTGCTGATGCAGCAGCAGCAGCATATGATGTTGCTGCTGCTGCTGCTGGTGCTGCTGCTGCTGGTGCTGCTACTGCTGGTGCTGACGATGATGATGCTGCTCCTGGTGCTGATGCTGGGGCTGCAGCTTCCTTGGGAGCAGCAGCAGCTGCTGCAGCAGGGGCAGCAGCAGCAGCAGCAGCAGCAGCAGCAGCAGCAGGCTGCTGCTGCTCTTGTGATGCTGCTTCAGATGAAGATGCAGCCTCCTTCCTAAGCAAAACCAAGAAATATAAAAAGCAAAAAAAAACAAAAATAAACAAAACAACAAAAAAAAACAAAAGTAAACAAAACAACTAAAAAAACAAAAAATAATAACAGAACGACAGAGACAAATGCAACAAAAAACAAAACTAAACAAAATCCAAACAAAGCAAAAACAATTAAAAAGCAACTGAAACAACAATAGAGAAAAGAAAAACAAAGAAAAAAGCAAAAGGACAAATAAGAGAGAAAAAGCAGTTGAAACGAAAATAAAACAACCAAAAGAGAAAAAACAAAAACAAAAAGAAAAACAAAAACAACAACTAGACTCACCATACAGCGTGAATACGCCCCTTCATTAGGGTTTAGGGTTTAGGGTTTAGGGTTTGAGATTGAAGGGTTTGTTTGTTTCGTGTTTTATATTAAAAGGCAACGGCTTCAGACTAACGCTTTAGAATTTAGGGTTTAGGGTTTTTGATTAGGGTTTAGAGTTTTATATTAAGGGTTTAGTTTTTTACAGTAGGGGTTTAGTGTTTTATATTAAGGGTTTAGGGTTTTGTATTAAGGGTTTAGGGTTTAGTATTTTAAGGGTTTAGGGTTTTATATTAACTCTTTACTGTTTCAAGAATCTATTGTTTCAGGGGTTTAGAGTTTCTCTGTTTAGAACTTTTAAGGGTTTAGGGTTTAGGGTTTAGGGTTTAGGGTTTAGGGTTTACCTGGAGTAGTGTGCGAGTTCGTTGAG
>NW_013576195.1:0-318 GCF_000499745.2 Eimeria mitis
TGGTTACCTCTAGCTTCTAGGATGATCATGTTTACAGTTTATAGTTAAATACTAAATAAAAATTTATATAATAAAAATTTATATAAAAAGTGTTTTCGTTTATAAGGGAAGTACAGGTGCTCAGGGTCTTATATGCTCTATGTATACGGCGTAGCCAGCCAGTACTGTTGCACTACGCGGAATCTCAGGCTTTGTTCTTCAATATAGAGAAAAGTTTTTATATGAACTTTCTATTCATATAAAAACTATTGAATTCTTTTCAAATAGTGCACAATATATTCTTTTTGTTCTGCTGTTGCTGCATGCTGTCGCTGCTCT
>NW_013576195.1:418-648 GCF_000499745.2 Eimeria mitis
AATGTTTTCGTTTATAAGGGAAGTACAGGTGTTCAGGGTCTTATATGCTCTATGTATACGGCGTAGCCAGCCAGCACTGTTGCACTACGCGGAATCTCAGGCTTTGTTCTTCAATATAGAGAAAAATTTTTATATGAACTTTCTATTCATATAAAAACTCTTGAATTCTTTTCAAATAGTGCACAATATATTCTTTTTGTTCTGCTGTTGCTGCATGCTGTCGCTGCTCT
>NW_013576195.1:1157-1601 GCF_000499745.2 Eimeria mitis
CTTGGTAGCCACGTGTCTGAGGTGTAACAGAGTTGTTGGCTGCGCAACTAGCTAGCTAGCTAGCTAGCTAGCTGTTCTCTCTCTCTGTATACCGACTAGCTAGCTAGCTAGCTAGCTAGCTAGCTAGCTAGCTAGCTAGCTAGCTAGCTAGCATCTATATGAACAGTGTAATATAATTTGTAGTTTTTATTTTGTTTATTTTTTGTTTACTGCAGGAATGCGGAGAAGATGACTCCTTCTTAGAAAGCTATCCCGACATCACCTACGTTATAGTGCGGCCCCTTTCAATCAAATATAAATATAAATATATTTATTTATTTATTTATTTATTTTATTTATTTGTTTGTTTGTTTTTGTTTGTTTGTTATAGTCTTTGTAGTATAATGTAGAACATACTATCAGCTTTTTTTTTTTTTTTTTTTTTTTTTTTTTTTTTTTTTTTTT
>NW_013576195.1:1632-2041 GCF_000499745.2 Eimeria mitis
ACCCTAAACCCTCGTAAACCCTCGTAAACCCTACTAAACCCTAATAAACCCTAATAAACCCTCCTAAACCCTAGTAAACCCTAATAAACCGAATCCTACTCTCTGCTCATCTACACCTCATAATTTTCCCATCATACATCAACACACACACACATATATATTTATTTATTTATTTATTTATTTATTTATTTATTTATTTATTTATTTATTTATTTATTTATGTGGATACAGGGTGGCGTACACTTTGTGCTGAAGCCTGAGGATTACTTAGTACGAAGCAAAGCGAATATATGCAAACCCGCATATATGCAAATAGATGTACCCTCAGAGTTTGGGCACGCTTATATACTGGGATCGATGGCTTTCATGAAACATTTTTATACTGTGTTTCGTCGATCAGACGGAAACA
>NW_013576196.1:532-1360 GCF_000499745.2 Eimeria mitis
GATCCTCAAGAAAGCAGAAAATATATATTCTCACGCTTCACTATCCTCAATGCTAAATGTTTTTTTCTACAACATTGAGGTGTACATACACCACAAAAACTCTCACACGCTCTGCAGCCCCAGAAAGCTGGTGGTGTGCTCAGGGGAGGGGGATAGCAGCAGCCGGCAGCCAAGGTAGAGGCCTAGAGAAACAAAGAAGCTGTAGATAAAGAAAATAATAAATTATTTCGCAAAAGAAAAGAAAATATATTCATATACACGCCGCGTTCATGTATACACACGCGCAGCTGCAGTGTATGTGCAGCTAGGCTTCCTTCTCACCGGGGGCTGGGCCTGACGAGACAAACTGTGCGGAGAAGGTGTTTTTTTATTGAATTTAAATAAATTATTTGTTTATTTTCTTTTTTATAAACATTTTTCATGAAAATTTATCCCTTTATTACACCAGTTTCTCGATATATAGCCCGAGAAACCCGCCGCACGCGCTGAACCCTCATCGTAACCCCACCGGGTGTATATGCAGCTATGCATAAAAAACGAAACTTCATGGCGGAATTTGGAGTATTTTTTCAGTTATTTCTTTTATTTCTGTAGTTTCTTCGCGTCAGTGATGTATGGAATACAGAAAAACTCCACCGCCCCTCCCCCTGGCTGATCCGTCGGCTGCTGTATACGTGTGCAACACAAACGACGCAGAAACAATTTCATGTTTATTTTCTTCTTTATATAAAACAATTAAAATATGAATATTAAATTGAATTAATTTCTAAGAAAGAGCCTCGGCTTGGCCACTGGCCCGGCCGGCTCCTGCTCATGTTTCTTCTCTTT
>NW_013576196.1:1548-1861 GCF_000499745.2 Eimeria mitis
AGCAGCGGCAGCAGCAGCAGCAGCTGCTGCAGCAGCAGCAGCAGCGGCAGCAGCAGCGGCAGCTGCTGGGCCCTACGGGTCTTCAGATGAGTGAAAAAAGATACAAAGAACAACTTATGGTGAGACTTGGGTTTTTTATTTTCTCTTTTTTCTTTTTTTTTCTTTTCTTTTTTTTTTTATTTTTTTCTGCTTATTGTCCTTTGCTTTTATATTCTCTTTTGCTTTCTTCTTCTGTCGGGGGCCGCTTGTGTGTGTTCTCTTCCCCGTATTCCGGAGGGGGCAGTGCGACTGCCCCTATATATATATATATATA
>NW_013576197.1:899-2570 GCF_000499745.2 Eimeria mitis
CCTTGGTTACGAAAAAAGGAAACGCTAAACCCTTTTACTGGGTATGCAACAAAATATCCATATTCTGCAACTAAACCCTAAACCACAAACCCTAAACCCTAAACCCTAAACCCTAAACCCTAGAAAACAATTGTATTAAACAATACAAAAACCCTAAACCCTAAACCCTAAACCCTAATATATTGAACCCCAAATCAAAATCCTTAAACCGCAGCTAAACCTAGACCCCAGCCCGTCCACCCCCAAACCCTAAACCCTAAACCCTAAACCCCAAACCCTAAACCCTAACCCCAAACCCTAACCCTAAACCCTAAACCCTAAACCCTAACCTTTGAACAAAGCCTGCAGCAGCATCTGCTGCTGCATCATCGCCTTCTTCGCCTGCTGCTCTTGTTTTTTTTTTAGTATCTCCTGGGCCTCTCCCCCTTTCTGCGGGCCCTTGGCTGACTGCTGCACTGACTTTATAAACCTACACACAAACCCTAAACCCTAAACCCTAAACCCTAAACCCTAAACCCTAAACCCTAGATACTGGATGCTAGATACTGGATACTGGGGAGAGAGAATACATAGAGTCATCGACACACACACACCCATAAACCCTAATAAACCCTAAACCCTTATACAACAAAATGCTGTTATGCAAACACACAAATTCTGCTGCTGCTGCTGCTGCTGCTGCTGTTGCTGCTGCTGCTGCTGCTGTTGCTGCTGCTGCTGCTGCTGCTGCTTCTGCTGCCCTGTGTGTCGCAGACGAGGAAACCCTTCCAAAAGCACCGCGGGTGTGTGTCGCAAAACCCTAAACCCTAAACCCTAAACCCTAAACCCTAAACCCTACTTTTGTACAGCTTTGGATTTGTTTTTATTTTTGAGGCCGAAGGTTTTGTCTTCGATTATTTTTTGTTTTTCTTTCTCTAGGGCTTTCTGCTGCCCCTTCTCGCTTTTTGTATCTTTCTTCTTTGCTGGCGGCATCTTGAGGGTTTAGGGTTTAGGGTTTAGGGTTTAGGGTTTAGGGTTTGTATAGAGGGGTTTAGACCCGCTGGCGTGCAGAAAGGAGATAAAAAAATAAGCTACAGAACAGAAGATACAAAGAAATTAGGGTTTAGGGTTTAGGGTTTAGGGTTTAGGGTTTAGCTCGAACGGACTGAGCAAACCCTCAACTCCCATAAAGGGCTCAAACCCTAAACCCTAAACCCTAAACCCTAAACCCTAAATATATAAAACACGAGAGCCACAGAGAGGCTCGAATTGCCCCTGCTTCGATTCAAGAAACCTAGGGTTTAGGGTTTAGGGTTTAGGGTTTAGGGTTTAGGGTTTAGGGTTTGGACGCTGCTGCTTCGCTCCGCCTCAACGCAGTTCTACACAACCTGAAAAGCTCTTCATTAACTCAACCTCTTGCATCCTTGAATTAGGGTTTAGGGTTTAGGGTTTAGGGTTTAGGGTTTTGGGGGGGCCCGCCGAACGCCGCATCGGTGGGGCTGCCCCCCCGGTCGCAGCCCCGTAAACCCTAAACCCTAAACCCTAAACCCTAAACCCTAAACCTTACACAACAGAGTGAGCCTTCGTTATGAGTATTGTGGTTGCTGCTGCAGTAAATTCTAAGCAGCAGCAGCAGCAGCAAGGGGAGCAGCAGCATCTCTAGGCGCCTCCCCTTTGCTGCTGCTGCGCAGC
>NW_013576197.1:2670-3064 GCF_000499745.2 Eimeria mitis
GCAGCAGCAGCAGCAGCTCTGAGCTGCTCGCTTCGACTGGGCTCATATGTCTCCCGTCATCCTAGGGTTTAGGGTTTAGGGTTTAGGGTTTAGGGTTTAGGGTTTAGGGGGGTTGAGGGTTACAGCCAGCAGCCGCGATGCCTCATCTTCCTCGCCGCCAATGATCCGCAGCAGTTTGCTGCTGCAGCAGAAAGCTGCTGCTGCTGCTGCTTCTCGTGCTGCTGCTGCTGCTGCTGCTGCTTCTGTGACGAGCTGCTGCTGTCTCGGCTCAGTGCCAGCAGCAACCGCAGCAACAGCAGCAGCAACAGCAGCAGAAGCAGCAGCAGCAGCAGCAGCAGCAGCAAGGGGAGCAGCAGCATCTCTAGGCGCCTCCCCTTTGCTGCTGCTGCGCAGC
>NW_013576197.1:7668-7814 GCF_000499745.2 Eimeria mitis
GGCAGCAGCAGGAACAGCAGCAGCAGCAGCAGCAGATGATGATGCATCCAGCCTCCTCGGCTTGCTGCAGAGTCTGACGAATGTGCTGCAGGCGGTTGGCAAGGAGACATCTCCTGCTGCTGCTGCTGCTGCTGCTGCTGCTGCTG
>NW_013576197.1:7914-8040 GCF_000499745.2 Eimeria mitis
CAGCAACTGTGTCTGCTGATGAGCTGCGGCGGTATGAGAAGCAAGTTGCTGTTTACAGGCGAATTGTTTTCTTATGCGAGCAGCAGCAGCAGAAGCAGCAGCAGCAGCAGCAGCAGCAGCAGCAGC
>NW_013576197.1:8140-8593 GCF_000499745.2 Eimeria mitis
CAGCAGGTGTGTCTGCTGATGAGCTGCGGCGGTATGAGAAGCAAGTTGCTGTCTATAGGCGAATTGTTTTCTTATGCGAGCAGCAGCAGCAGAAGCAGCAGCAGCAGCAGCAGCAGCAGCAGCAGCAGCAGCAGGAAGCGGGGACAGCAGCAGCTGCTGCAGCAACAGCAGCAACTTGGCAGCTGCTGCTGGAGGTGCAGCAGCAGCTCGAGGAGGCCTGCAACCTAGGAGACATCCCCCCAGAGGTGCAGCAGCAACTCAGCGCAGCAGAAGCAGCAGCAGCAGCAGCTGCTGCTGCTGCTGATCCTCCTCTTGCTGCTGCTGCTGGTACCGCATCCCAGCAGCAGAAGCAGCAGCAGCAGCAGCAGCAGCAGGTGCCCCCTGGCGGGCTGACGCCTGCTGCTGCAGCAGCAGCCCCCGGAGGCAACAAATGCAGCAACAAAGACAGCAGCA
>NW_013576197.1:8693-9085 GCF_000499745.2 Eimeria mitis
TGCTGCTGCTGCTGCTGCTGATCCTCCTCTTGCTGCTGCTGCTGGTACTGCATCACAGCAGCAGAAGCAGCAGCAGCAGCAGCAGCAGCAGCAGCAAATGCCCGCAGGCGGGCTGACGCCTGCTGCTGCAGCAGCAGCCCCCGGAGGCAACAAATGCAGCAACAAAGACAGCAGCAGCAGCAGCAGCAGCAGTAGCAAAGACAGCAGCAGCAGCAGCAGCAGCAGCAGCAGCAGCAGCAGCAGTGTAGGAGATGAGTTATCTGAGTTTATAGGGTTTGTTGGTGCGCTGCAGTCTGCTGCTGCTGCTGAAGGCATCGACCTGCTCGACAGCAACTTGCTGCAGCAGCTGCTGGCGGGCAACGAGAAGGACCCCCGCATCACAGCTCTCTTAG
>NW_013576197.1:10111-10759 GCF_000499745.2 Eimeria mitis
ACATGTTCTTGCCAAGGAAAGCGCTGCTGCTGCAGCAAAAGCAGCCGTCCCAGCAGCTGCAGCAGCGGCAGCTGCAGCAGCGGCTGCTGCAGCAGCAGCAGCAGCAGCAGCATGCTGAAGGTTTTGGTTTGCTGCTGCGATTGCTGCGTAGCAGCAAAAGGCGAACGAAAAGATGTTGCATTGACATCTGAACGGGTTAGGGTTTAGGGTTTAGGGTTTAGGGTTTAGGGTTCACTGCGTAGGGTTTAGGGTTTAGGGCTTCTATGCGCCTGGCTTGATACAACGAGAACCATGAACTGCTGCTGCTGCTGCTGCTGCTGCTGTTGCTGCTGTTGCTGCTGCTGCCGCTGCTGCTGCTGCTGCCGCTGCTGCTGCTGCTGCTGTTGCAATCAGTTGTACGCCGCTGGCAACGGCAGGCGAAGTCAAATACCGCTGCTGCTGCTGCTGCTGCTGCTGCTGCTGCTGCTGCAGCTGCTGCTGCTGCTGCTGCTGCTGCTGCTGCTGCCAAGGGTGCTGCTATTATACACTGCGGCTGCTGCTACTGATGCAAGGGAAGCAGCAGCAGCAGCAGCAGCAGAAGCAGCAAACATAATTAAATATTGACACATGAAGTCGCAGCATCTGCTGCTGCTGCATCTGCTGCTGCTG
>NW_013576197.1:10859-11337 GCF_000499745.2 Eimeria mitis
GCTGGCAACGGCAGGCGAAGTCAAATACCGCTGCTGCTGCTGCTGCTGCTGCTGCAACTGCTGCTGCAGCTGCTGCTGCCTAGGGTGCTGCTATTATACACTGCGGCTGCTGCTACTGATGCAAGGGAAGCAGCAGCAGCAGCAGCAGCAGCAGCAGCAGCAGCAGCAGCAAACATAATTAAATATTGACACATGAAGTCGCAGCATCTGCTGCTGCTGCATCTGCTGCTGCTGCATCTGCTGCTTCTGCTGCAGCACCGAATGCAGCATTAGCGGTTGCTGCTGCTGCAGCAACAGATACATCAGCACCATCATCACCACCGTCAGCAGCAGCAGCAGCAGCTGCTGCTGCTGGTGCTGCTGCTGCTGCAGCAACAGATGCATTTTTAGCACCATCATCACCACCGTCAGCAGCAGCATGATATATTGCTGCTGCATGCACTGCGGTAGTTACTTATGCCACCAGCTGCTGTCTGTA
>NW_013576197.1:11437-11845 GCF_000499745.2 Eimeria mitis
GCATGATATATTGCTGCTGCATGCACTGCGGTAGTTACTTATGCCACCAGCTGCTGTCTGTATCCATGACGGTGAGCTGCTGCAGCTGCTGTTTGCTGCCAGCAGCAGCAGCAGCAACAGCTCGCAGCAGCGGAGCAGCAGCAGCAAGCATCCAGCTGCGGCTACCAAAAGCAAGAAAATGAGGGTGGTTAGCTACAGACCTTCTGTTTAATACAAAAGGAATATAAACCACAAACCGATGCAGCTCAGGCTGCTGCTGCTGCTGCTGCTGCTGCTGCTGCTGCTGCTGCTGTTGCTGCTGCTGCTGTTGCTGCTGAGGATGTTGAGTGGTAGAGTCGGGGGTGAGGGGCTGCTGCTGCTGCTGCCGCCGCGATATCCTGCTGCTCTTGCTGTTCGAGTGCTGCAACC
>NW_013576197.1:11945-12352 GCF_000499745.2 Eimeria mitis
TTGCTGCTGCTGTTGTTGCTGCTGCTGCTGTTGCTGCTGAGGATGTTGAGTGGTAGAGTCAGGGGTGAGGGGCTGCTGCTGCTGCTGCCGCCGCGATATCCTGCTGCTCTTGCTGTTCGAGTGCTGCAACCTCTGCTGCTGCTGCTGCTGCTGCTGCTGCTGCTGTTGCTGCTGCTGCTTCACACCCCACAGCTGCAGCAGCTGCAGCGTGAGCTCGTAAAGCTTGTGCTGCTGCTGCTGCGGCTCCACCGACCAGCAGATGTCCTCCCGCTGCAGCAGCTCCTCTATATCCGGGGGCATTGGCTGCTGCACAGCACGTCTGCAGCAAGCAGCAGCAGCAGCAGCAGCAGCAGCAAGTGCAGCAGCAGCAGCAGCAAGTGCAGCAGCAGCAGCAGCAAGTGCAGCAG
>NW_013576197.1:13085-13266 GCF_000499745.2 Eimeria mitis
GCTTCTGCTGCTGCCAGAGAACACAGCAAGCGAGCAGCATCGAGGTGTGCATACAGCTGGCCGCTGCCGCCAGCCCAGGACCTAGCTAGGGGGGAGTAGAGCCGCAGGAGTTTGAGTGCTGCTTGTGCTGCAGCAAAGAGTGCTGCTGCTGCTGCTGCTGCTGGTCCTGCTGCTGCTGCTG
>NW_013576197.1:13441-13747 GCF_000499745.2 Eimeria mitis
GCAGCAGCAACAGCAGCACAAACACACGCAGCACGCCTGTGCATTGCACCCATATAGACTTGTAGGCAGGTACAGCTGCTGCAGCATATGCAGCAGCAGCAGCAGCAGCAGCAGCAGTGGCAGGCTGGAGAAGGGGAGGACGGGCAGCAACAGAAGCAACAGTAACAGCAAGAGCAGCAACAACAGTTGCAGCAACAGCAACACCAGCAGCAGCCTCAACAGCAGCAGCAGCAGCCTCAACAGCAGCAGCAGCAGCAGCAGCAACAGCAGCAACAGCAGCAGCAGCAGCAGCAGCAGCAGCAGCAG
>NW_013576197.1:15882-16004 GCF_000499745.2 Eimeria mitis
GGGGTTTCGGCTGCATGTCACTGTCTCTGCCTCTCCTCATCCACCGCCTAAACCCTAAACCCTAAACCCTAAACCCTAAACCCTAAACCCTCACACTTGTTCCTAGTGTGAGGGTTTAGTGG
>NW_013576198.1:912-1356 GCF_000499745.2 Eimeria mitis
GCAGCAGCAGCAGCAGCAGAAACTATAGCAGCTGCAGCAGCAGCAGCAGCAGCAGCAGCAGCAGGAACTATCGAGTATACAGCAGCGGCAACGGCTGTTCTGAGCTGCTCATCAGCAGATTCTGTTTCCTGTCTCTGCTGCTGTTGCTGCTGCTGCTGCTGCTGCTGCTGCTGTTGCTGCTGCTGCTGCTGCTGCTGCTGCTGCTGCTGCTTCTGCTGCTGCTGTTGCTGCTGCTGCTGCTGCTGCTGCTGCTGCTGCTGCAGCAATGATAACTGAGCACCCTGTGTTGTGTTACTGGGCGGTGGTTTGCAACACCTCCATCATCGCCTTGCGCCTCAACCTCTCAGCCACCTGCAGGGTACGTACCCATCCCCAGCTAGCTAGCTAGCAAGCTGTGTAGATAGCCAGTTGAGTAGCTGGCTAGCTAGCTAGCTAGCTAGCCAG
>NW_013576198.1:1533-2130 GCF_000499745.2 Eimeria mitis
ACCTAGCTAGCTAGCTACCTAGCTAGCTAGCTGAGTAGCTAGCTACCTAGCTAGCTAGCTAGGTAGCTAGCTAGCTAGCAAGCTGTGTAGATAGCCAGTTGAGTAGCTGGCTAGCTAGCTAGCTAGCTAGCCAGCTAGCTAGTTGAGTAGCTAGCTAAGCGAAAAGCGGACCACAGGGGTTGATAGAAGCCGCAAGAAAGTAGCAGCAGCAGCAGCAGCAGTAGCTCCTGCTGCTGCTGCTGCTGCTGCTGCTGCTGCTGTCTAGGCTCTGCTGCAGCAGCCGCAGTTAAAGCCAGTGTTCGTATAGCGGCATAAAGGGGTCAATTAAGTTGCTGCTCTCTCCTGCTGCTGCTGCTGCTGCCGCTGCTGCTGCTGCTGCTGCTGCTGTCTCTGCTGCTGCTGCTGCTGCTGCTGCTGCTGCTGTTTGTGTGTGTGTGTGCATGCAGATGAGTTTCAGCCCCATACAATGGCCCGTAATCCCTTTTTGGTTGTTTTGTGTTTTTGTGTATTTTGTGTCTCCCGCTGCTTCTGGTTTGGGTGTATATATATTAAGTTTTATATTTCCTCAGCAGCAGCAGCTGCTGCAGCTGCTGCTGC
>NW_013576199.1:0-800 GCF_000499745.2 Eimeria mitis
TATGTATATATATATATATATATATATATATATATATATATATATGTATATAGTATTTGTAAGGTAGCAAAATACCGAAGATAATAAAACCAGCAACAGATGCAAAAGGCTTGAGCTGACAAAAATAAAAATTTAATTAAAATATAAACGCCAGGCCGCAGGGGACTGAAGGGTTGCATGCAGCTTGGATTTTGTTTATCTGGTGCTTGTGTATATACACCTGAGTGCATGCAAGCCCGCTGCTGACGGCCAAGTAACCGCCGCGCATATCTCTACGGCGCCAGTGCATGCATCGAAACGGGGCTGGATAGTGCATGCATGCATGCGAGGCTAGAGCGCAGCAGGCGTTCTCTGCACTCCTCTAAACTTTCATGGATATCTCCTTGTAGCTGCAGCTTCACCCGTAGATTCATTTCTCTGTCTCCCCTCTGACAAATACCCTTAACAAAAAAAAAACAAAAACTTTTTTGCAAACAGAAAAAGAACCAAGACACGACACACACGAAGACACAAACCCCAGGAGACCCTACAGACACTCGGCGGCTGTTAGCGGCCACAACGGAGAGACCAGTAGCCTCGCGTCTCATCAACCCAGCAACCCGCAAAAAAAAATTAAAAAATAATGGCTTGGTAAGCAAGGAACAAGGAGCAGCAGCAGAGGAGATGGAGCTCTGCGTAGACTGCTGCGGAGCGAAGGAATACCGAGACAAGACAGCTGGCGAGAGTGTCGCAGTTCAACGCATGCATCAGCCCCCGATACACCTGAGGATGAATGTTCAGGGCCCCCCATACACAGACAG
>NW_013576199.1:900-1343 GCF_000499745.2 Eimeria mitis
ATAGCCTCGCGTCTCATCAACCCAACAACCCGCAAAAAAAATAAAAAAAGCAATCGCTTGGTAAGCAAGGAACAAAGAGCAGCGACAGAGGAGACAGCTACGGGAGATGGAGCTCTGCGTATGCTGCTGCGGAGCGAAGGAATACCGGGACAAGACAGCTGGCGTGAGTGTCTCAGTTCAACGCATGCATCAGCCCCCGATACACCTGAGGATGAATGTTCAGGGCCCCCCATACACAGACAGCTATTTTAAAAGAGTTGTGGAGGGGCCTTTCTGCCCCTCTCAATACACCTTCATCGTCGAGGAGTTTACAGCCGTGTATATCAGGGGTATCACCACCATGGGGGGGGACGCAGTCTCCGGTCGTTCTATCGCTTAGATATTTTCATTGGTAGCTGCGTGCATCTGTGGTGTCTCCTTTTTTATGCGGAAAACAAAAACCC
>NW_013576199.1:1443-2039 GCF_000499745.2 Eimeria mitis
AGGGCCTTGCTGCCCCTCTCAATACACCTTCATCGTCGAGTAGTTTACAGCCGTGTATATCAGGGGTATCACCACCATGGGGGGGACGCAGTCTCCGGTCGTTCTATTGCTTAGATATTTTCATTGGTAGCTGCGTGCATCTGTGGTGTCTCCTTTTTTATGCGGAAAACAAAAACCCTCACTCCCCCTTCTCTCCTCCCTAGATACTCATCAAGCTGCTGCAACTCACAGCCAAGCTAAACAACGAATGGCGGGTCAAGCACCACACCACCGATTCGAGTCAGTTTCTGAGGACCCCTCGTGCGCGAGAGAGCTCATCTGCAGCAACTGCTTTCGCTCGCTTACTCAGCAACAGCAGCTACAAACGTGGGGGCGGAGAGCACGGCTTACAGCTTGGCTGTCTACATTCATTTGTTGAGAGTTGTTCTCTCACGTGCACAGAGGGGGGGTCAAACCCTCTAACCGAAAACGTTATTTTTTTTTTTTTCCCTCTTCTATCTACCTCCTCTCTCTCCGTATTTACGAATATCTCTGCACCACAGGCGACGACAACCCCTTCAAGCTTTTCATTTTTTTTTTTTTTTTTTTTTTTTTTT
>NW_013576200.1:0-1126 GCF_000499745.2 Eimeria mitis
CAGAAGGAGACAGAGGGGGAGAAGAAGCAGATATGCTGCAGTCTGCTGGGGGAGATGACATCCTCGAGAAGCTGCTGCTGCTGCTGCTGCTGCTGTTGCTGCTGTTGCTGCTGCTGCTGCTGCTGCTGGTGCTGTTGCTGCTGGTGGTGTTCTGGTTGCTGCTGCTGTTGCTGCTGCTGTTCTTGTTGCTGTTGTTGCTGCTGCTGTTCTTGTTGCTGCTGTTGCTGTTGCTGCTGTTCTTGTTGCTGCTGCTGCTGGTGTTGGTGCTTTTGCTGCTGCTGTTGCTGCTGTTGTTGCTGCTGTTGCTGCTGTTGCTGCTGCAGTGCAGAAGCTCGGGATTTCAATCGACGTTGCGGGCGAAGCCTTTTTATTTTTTTTTATATTTTTGGTGTTTTGTTTGTTTTTGTTTTGTTTCTTCTTTTTTTATTTTGTTTATTTTGTTTGTTTTTTTTGGCTTTTTGTTTGTTTTGTCTTTTATATGCAAACAAAATAAACAATCGATGGAAATCTCGTTGCTGCTGCAGCAAAAATGCATGCACGACACGACACCTGCTGCTGCTGCTGCTGCTGCTGCGGTCGCTGCTGCTGCTGCTGCTGCTGTTGCTGCTGCTGTCCTTCTTTGTGTAATAATCAGGTAAATATGAATTCTTTATTTATATAAATATAATTATATTTAATTAATTAAATAATTAAAAAACTAAATGACGCTCCCTTCGTTTTTTAGGTGTATAGACACCCCACCATGTGACAACCCACCAGCAGCAGCAGCAGCAGCAGCAGCAGCAGCAGGATCTGTTGCTGCTGCTGCAGCTGCTGTATATGCTTTTTTATTTTATATTTCAATAAGTTGTATTTATATTTCCTTATTAAATTTATTTTTATCTTTTTTTTTTTTTTGCTCTCGACGCCTGCAACGACCGCAGCAGCAGCAAAACCTAGGGGGGGGGCCCCAAGGCCAGCTGCGGGGGGCCCCCAGCATGTTTCTGTTTTTATATTTTATTAGTAGCAGCACAGACTTCCGTTATGGATGAACACAAAAAGCAACTAGCTAGCTAGCTAGCTAGAGAGCTGGCTAGCTAGCTAGCTGGCTATCCACAGGTCTATCTATCTAGCTGGCTAACTAGCA
>NW_013576200.1:1384-1687 GCF_000499745.2 Eimeria mitis
TCTAGCTAGAGAGCTGGCTAGCTAGCTAGCTGGCTATCCACAGGTCTATCTATCTAGCTGGCTAACTAGCAGTCTATCTATATATCTAGCTAGCTAGCTAGCTGGCTGTCTATCTATCCAGCTATCCCTCTAGCTAGCTAGCTAGCTTGCTGGCTAGCTAGCTAGCTAGCTAGCTAGCTGGCTGTCTATATATGTAGCTAGCTAGCTAACCAGCTAGCGAACAACACAACTAACTAACGAGCTACCCAGCTAGCTGGCTGTATATATATATATATATATATATATATATATATATATATATAT
>NW_013576200.1:1732-1949 GCF_000499745.2 Eimeria mitis
CAAGTGTATAAATGATAGATATGTGAATTGAAACAAAACAAAAAGCAAAAGAAACGGTTGGGGGTAGACAACAGTGTGGCGTGTTTGGGGTGTATGTACAGCTCAGGTGTTGTGTATAGAGAAAGAAAAAAGAGAAAAAAGAAAAAAAGAAAAAAAGAAAAAAAAGAAAGAAAGAAAGAAAGAAAGAAAGAAAGAAACACAAAGAAGAGAAGACAAA
>NW_013576201.1:0-307 GCF_000499745.2 Eimeria mitis
ATATGTGTGTCTGTGTGTGTATATATATTTATATAATATATTTATATTATATATATGTATGTCGTCTGTCTGAGCTGCACATACACCTCATTCATCTTCTCTCTACTTTCACTACAAAGCAGCAGCAGCAGCAGCAGCAGCAGCAGCAGGTGCAGCAGGAGCAGCAGCAGCAGCATGACCATCATCATATATAGTAAGTTTGTTGTTTTCTGTGTGTAATGTGGTGTATATACACCGCAGTATATTGGGGTGTATACGCAGCTGTTTTGTTTTGTTTTTTTTTTTTTTTTTTTTTTTTTTTTTTTTT
>NW_013576202.1:0-1378 GCF_000499745.2 Eimeria mitis
GGTCGCGAATGCCACGGATCCATTTTTCAGGTGCATGCCGGGAAATTATAGTTACTGGGAAGAGCAGGAAGCCTTTTGGGGCATGTGATGCCCAACAACCTGACGTGAGTTCCAGGTCGCGCCAATTCCCACCTTCTGGACCAGAGCGTACGATGATGCATTGTCGTCTCTGCAGCACTATTGACGTGACCAGAGCTCCGCTCCTAGCAGGAAACCCCTAGACGCCGCGGGCGCAACGTCCGTGAAAATAAATGCATTACATTAGTTTGAATAAGTAGGTGTGAAGGCCATACGGACGTTAGGCGTGCCCTTGGCGGTGAATCTGAGACAGGCGGAGCAGGCCACGTTTGCCTTCCGAAGCTGCCTAAAACACAAGAGTAACTTTTCTGCAAGCGTTGCCATGGAGTTAATTGATACGGAACTGATATAGGTAGCTTACTCTCTAGCCAGTGCGTGGAACCTCGGCGCATCAGCCTTCAGTAGAACAGATGCCTGATGGAGGCAGGAGAAAGGCAAGTGCCGGGTTTTCGTTCAATTTAGCGCTGGTCCAAATGACTATAAGCTTACTTCGAGGCTGGAAATTATGCTCAACGGTGCTTTGGAGGGAGCGGGCGCTGAATCTGAGGCACTGCGTCTGCTGCTGAGAAGCAGGCGTGCACGTACATCTCAATACATTCTGTGTAGATAGTCATAGCTATTCCGAGCCAGCTATTGCGGCTTTGTGGGAGTAGAGCCAAGCGCTAGCAAGAGGACACTTCGGTGTTTCACGACCCCCCCGAAACTATTTGGCCTGCGTCATGTGGGGCATCACACATTCAACGCTCGCTGTGAGCGACGAAATGGCCGAAAATGCAGCTGGCTGAGCCTGTTCCTCCATGCAGCACGCTTTTGAGAGTGTGACTTGACATTGCGTTGTGGGCAGAGCAGACGAGGACCACGCAGCTGAATTAATTGTTCGGAGGGTTGTGTAGCCTGTGGGCAAGTTGGGGGAATGTCGTGCATCTGTTTCGAAAGGTAGTTTTAAACTTGCAGGAACTGATAACCAAGTAGCGGCCCTCTCGATTCGTTGTCTGGTCGGGCACAAGATCTGTATAATGCGATGTTGGCTGGTTTGTATGCTGGTGTGTGTCTATGCACCTGCGTGTCTGCATTTGCGTGTGCATGTGCCCGTACACTGGCTAACCACACCGTGCAAGTAAGCGGCCATCAGCAGGAAACGAGCCCACATTGCGCCGTTCGACAGACAGCATCGCTCCAACAGGAAGGCTGTTATCTCAGACTTCTCGTCTAGGGCTGCCAGGCTCCTCACGCGTGTTTGGTGCAGACTGTACGATGCCCAAGTGGCATGCGTAGCATTAGTTGTCTTGAAACTGCACTA
>NW_013576202.1:1478-1773 GCF_000499745.2 Eimeria mitis
ATCTCAGACGTCTCGTCTAGGGCTGCCAGGCTCCTCGCGCGTGTTTTTAGCAGAATGTACGATGCCCAAGTGGCATGCGTAGCATTTGTGGGCCAGAGCGTGCGATGATGCATTGTCTTCTCTGCAGCACTATTGACCTGACCAGAGCTCCTCTCTTAGCAGGAAACCAGCCGACGCCGCGGCCGCAACGTCCGTGAAAATAAATGCATTGCATTAGTTTGAATAAGCAGATGGGAAGGCCATACGGACGTTAGGCGTGCCGTTGGCGGTGAATCTGAGACAGGCGGAGCAGGCC
>NW_013576202.1:1877-1948 GCF_000499745.2 Eimeria mitis
CGAACTGATATAGGTAGCTTACTCTCCAGCTAGTGCGTGGAACCTCGACGCATCAGCCTTCAGTAGTACAG
>NW_013576203.1:0-223 GCF_000499745.2 Eimeria mitis
TTTTTTTTTTTTTTTTTTTTTTTTTTTTTTTTTTTTTTTTTTTTTTTTTTTTTTTTTTTTTTTTTCAATAGAATTATGTATTATGAAAGGTGATAAAATATCTCTAAATACATATAAACAAACAGTATAAATTTATGCCCCCCAAAACCCAAAACCCCAAAACCCCAAAAAAAAAAAAACAAAAAACAAAAAAGGTATTTGTGTTGTATTAGATACGACGCAA
>NW_013576203.1:535-1857 GCF_000499745.2 Eimeria mitis
TATATCTTTTCCCTTATCTTTCTTTGTTTCTCCTTCTTTCTCGCTCTCTCTTTGTCTTTATCTCTGCTTCTATATCTGTCTTTGTTTCTTCTTCGTATTTCCTTTTTCTCTTTTTCCTTTCTCCGCTTTTATTTGCTTTTTCTTCCTTTTTCTTTTTTTCTTTTTTTCTTTTTTTCTTTTTTTCTTCTGTTCCCTTCTTTTTCTGCTGTTTATTCTTTTTATTCTTTTTACTCTTTTATTCTTTTTATTCTTTTTATTATTTTATTCTTTTTATTTTTTTATTCTTTAATTATTTTATTATTTTTATTATTTCTTTTTCTTTTTTTTTTCTTAGATTCATACCTCGAGGATGACGATGGCAGACGACGTCGACTTGGAGGAATTTGTGATGGCGAAGGATGAGCTTTCAGGGGCAGATATAAAAGTAAAATAAAATAAAAAAAAAAATAAAAATAAATAAATAAATAAATTTAGTTTTTGTTTGTTTTTATTTGTTAATTTAATTAGTTTAATTATTTATTAAAATATTAATTTATTTGTTGTATTATATACAGCAACGTATTATACAGATATAACAAACAGTATCCTCCTTCTGCACCTTCTATCAGGGTTTAGGGTTTAGGGTTTAGGGTTTAGGGTTTAGGGTTTAGGGTTTATGTTGTTTTCATTTCTAGGGCGATATGTTGAGTATAAGAAAACCAACAAAAGTAATAAATGTATTTCTGTTTCTTTTGCATGCATTTATTTTTTTTGTCTTTTCTTTCTTTTTCTGTTTCTTCCTTTTCTTTTTATTTTTTTCGTTTTCTTTTTTTTTCTTTGTTTTCTTCTTCTTGCCGGGTTATCTGTTGTTAGTACACTCAGGCTGCTGCTGCTGCTGCTGCTGCTGCTGCGTGCGCATTCCCTTTTTCTATTTCTTCTCTTTGTTTTTGTTTTTATTTTTTTAATTATTTTAATTCATTTTACTTTGTTATTAGCCGATCTGTGTCAGATTCCTGCATTTTTGTATTTTTTTTATTTTTTTATTTTTTCTTTTTTTATTTTCTTTTTATTCTTTTTTCTTCGTTTCTTTTTCTTTTTCTGTTTATACTCAACCTCTACAATAACAAACCACGTTCAATTCTTTTTCTTTGATCTTTTTATTTTTATTTTTATTTTTATATTTATATTACAGGCTATATGTACAGAGGCGGGGATGCTGGCGCTGCGCGAGCGCCGCATGAAGATAACCCAGGAAGACTTGAGGCAGGCAAAGGAGAAAGCTCTATACAGAAAAAAAGGAGATATACCAGAGGGGCTTTATCTTTAATATATATATAAATAAA
>NW_013576204.1:0-1244 GCF_000499745.2 Eimeria mitis
TCACAGCACGTCTGGCAAACAAGCAAGTTTTTTGTAGGTGTGGTCGTCGCCGTGATGCGTACGCGGTGATAAAGGAAGTGCGAGAAAACTGTGGCATTCGAGGGACATGCATAGGTCTAGAATTACGTATACATTTGTGTGTTGTGGAGGACTGCTAAGGTTGAAGCGTATTTGGAGCAGTCGAAAGTTTCAAACCGGTTCTCGTGAATATTTGCTTGAGATGCCGCTGAGCATGGAGTGCACCGGTCAACGGCTGACGAGAAGAAATTAAATAGCTCATGCGCGTTGCTTTCTTTTCGACAGTGGTGGACTGTGAGCATCCTAAGGCACCGGCCGTATGCAACGGCTGTCCAGCGGTTGTTGGTCTCGCTCCCAACCTTACACTCCTTAGGTTGCAGCTAGACGCTGCGCGTGCCCTTTTATTCGGTATGAGTACATTGAATTCGTTGTCAAAGTAATGGAGCGTTTGTCAACGTTTCCGAGGCAGAGCGAGGCAGCTTTGAAGGTGTTCGTAAGGTGGATAGTCGACTCGTCTGTACGGACGTATGCCCCTGCATTTTTTGGGTGGTTCACTGGGGACCTCGGTTCGACGTGATTAGCAGGTGCATGCGATGCGGTTTCGTGCGCTTCTGGCATATTGGTTGGTGCATCATGTGTAGGAATCAGTGCGAGTGAGGGGCGAGCAGAAGGCGATGCGTATCTGACCGTGAGCATCGCTGGTACTAAATTGCCTTGACATTTTGCCTCTAATAATGCAGTTAATATGGGGCGTGTATGCGCGCCTTCGCATGCCTAGTGAAGAGCTATCCGGCGAGTCAAACGGGTCAATTGCTAAGGGCGGCTTGCCTACCATCTTGGGGTTCTAGATTGTACGCCATTACCATGATGAGTTGTGTGAGCAGCAGCAGCCGACGTATGAGGGTCTCGATGGTATCGATAGGCGGCAGCGTAAGGCGAGCACCTCCACTGAAAGGAAAGAGAGGTAGGTAAACACTGCTGCTGGTGTGGCGGATTGCTCAGTGTCTCGATACTACACGCCGCATCCCAATACTTTTGTTGGTAGGCATGCGATAACCTCTGGCATTGCCCACCACATATTTGTGTGGAACGTTCCGTAGGAACGGCGGAGGGTGTCATGTATATTTTGTCGACGCGTACTTCGTTTTATGTTTGAAGTATGTGCAGGCTGCAGGCGTTGCCTAGAGCAGTAGGCTGCCCTTTAGGTTTTGGACGCGTTGACGACT
>NW_013576204.1:1344-1415 GCF_000499745.2 Eimeria mitis
GCGCCGCATCCCAATACTTTTGTTGGTAGGCATGCGATAACCTCTGGCATTGCCCACCACATATTTGTGTG
>NW_013576204.1:1515-1870 GCF_000499745.2 Eimeria mitis
TTGGCACGGTTGCAAAATATTTGCTGGCGATCTGCAAGGCACCTGATAATTGTGTTTATGTGCAATGCATGGGCGACGTCCGCCGTAGGGATGGCGTTTCGACGGAGAAAACACTGCGCGCACAGGGGATTTGCAGTCCCAGCTGAGGATTACCGTATCGCCCTGTTTGTTGATGCTACCTATCGGATTGCACGGAAATATGTTCTATGATGTGCTGCCGCGTGTAAACGAATGCTGAGCAGACCGTGCGCTGCATTTTTAGGCCAGAAGACAGCCTTGGCGGGGAAGTCCTATTGCTGCACCCGCGTGGACGGGCCCGCTGCGTCATTTGAGCAGGATGAGATATTGCATCGGA
>NW_013576204.1:1970-2214 GCF_000499745.2 Eimeria mitis
GGAATGCTGAGCAGAACGTGCGCTGCATTTTTAGGCCAGAAGACAGCCTTGGCGGGGAAGTCCTATTGCTGCACCCGCGTGGATGGGCCCGCTGCGTCATTTGAGCAGGATGAGATATTGCATCGGACTGTGGGTGCCGGCAAGAGTTGGGCATGCGGGCATTCGCGTTAGGGGGATAGCTGGCTGCCGTCAATGATAGTGAAAGTGATAAGCAGTTGCTTGATTCTAGGTTTCAGGGTCGCTG
>NW_013576204.1:2314-2918 GCF_000499745.2 Eimeria mitis
CAAAGGAATGCTGAGCAGAACGTGCGCTGCATTTTTAGGCCAGAAGACAGCCTTGCCGGGAAAGTCCTATTGCTGCACCCGCGTGGACGGGCCCGCTGCGTCATTTGAGCAGGATGAGATATTGCATCGGACTGTGGGTGCCGGCAAGAGTTGGGCATGCGGGAATTCGTGTAAAGGAGATAGCTGGCTGCCGTCAATGATAGTGAAAGTGATAAGCAGTTGCTTGATTCTAGGTTTCAGGGTCGCTGCGCGAAGGTTTGCCGACAGTCTATTCGTGCAGCTGATGCGCTAGCAGAAGCTGTGGTGGATGTTCAGTTCTGACGGGCATGTTGATAGCTCAGCGATGCTGCATCTTTGACTGACGGGGAATCTGTCCGACTTAGCTATGCAGATTCGTGCAGCTGTCACCATATTTGTAGTGCTTTGCCACTCAGGAAGTGTGTTGCTCTTTCTTTGGACTGATGCATACAAAGTCAGGGGGAGTCTCTGAAGCAACACCACAGTTTCACCACAGTTTGGTCAGGTTTGGAGGGTCAATGACAGGGAATGCTTGTAGTGGTTGATGGGCTCACAACGAGCAAGCAGGATCGATGGACCAGGGTCC
>NW_013576204.1:3018-3271 GCF_000499745.2 Eimeria mitis
TTGGCAGAAGCTGTGGTGGATGTTCAGTTCTGACGGGCATGTTGATAGCTCAGCGATGCTGCGTCTTTGACTGACGGGGAATCTGTCCGACTTAGCTATGCAGATTCGTGCAGCTGCCACCATATTTGTAGTGCGTTGCTACCCAGAAAGTGTGTTGCTCTTTCTTTGGACTGATGCATACAAAGTCAGGGGGAGCCTCTGAAGCAACACCACAGTTTCACCACAGTTTGGTCAGGTTTGGAGGGACAATGAC
>NW_013576204.1:3371-3448 GCF_000499745.2 Eimeria mitis
TAGCTGTCTTCTCAGAAGAAACCCTCAGTGTCGCGAATATCTGCTGTGCTGGGGGCGGCCAATGTTGGAAGTTACAG
>NW_013576204.1:3548-3763 GCF_000499745.2 Eimeria mitis
TAACGAGCAAGCAGGATCGACGGACCAGGGTCCTACAGAGCGGGGGTGTTGCGCTGATATGCGAATCCGTTAGTCTTGTCGTGCATCGCTGCAGAGCCCAAGAGAAATATACCAGACCTTCCTCTAGCTCGAGCATTGGCCTCTATGCTCGCCTGCTCATAGTGTAGACGCTGAGATATGCAGCAGTGGCAGCTGGCTTCTCAGAAGAAACCCTC
>NW_013576204.1:3898-4165 GCF_000499745.2 Eimeria mitis
AATTTGTGAAAAGCACTTAAGGCGACACTCTGGTAAAATCGCACGTGCTGATTGCCGGTGCTGGACACGCAATAAACAGAGGCTTGTATGCGGGGTATCAGACACTTTCCAGTTGTCTGCGCCAAGAGGGGCTGCATCTTTCACAGAAGAGTGGATGTGTGTCTTTCCAGATTTCCCTAGTGAGAAGGCGTTTCCCACAAATGTCAGTGGAAGTGGAGGATACCGTCCTGTGGGACGTGTGCTCGGTCGGTTTGCGCGTGTGGGCAA
>NW_013576204.1:4201-4483 GCF_000499745.2 Eimeria mitis
GCGCGGCATTGAGCGACACTTCATCCTTATGATAGCTTTCGCAGCTTATAGCGTCAACCAACATACAGCGAGTAAGTAACTTCAATCGTAGGGGACAATGCACAGTTCAAGCAGTGGTGGCTTGTGTTTGTCTTGTTGTTGTGCGTTGGCTGGTCTTGGAAGGAACAAATTATTATGCATGCTAGCGCCTGGAGATGCGCTCTACTTTTGCTCAACTTCACGATTCCCTTTCGGACAAACGCTAGGTGTTGTACAGACGTTCAAGGTGATAGAGTCACTGTT
>NW_013576204.1:4583-5134 GCF_000499745.2 Eimeria mitis
CTATTCGGAATTGGTGGAGTGTGCGCCAGTGTGGCCCTGTGCTCCGAAAGTAGCTAGGGTCGCGGAAGGAGACTCGAGGTCGGATGCTCAGTGAATTCGTCTCTCCCAAGTGTTGGAATGCATTGCTGTTTGGCTTGCATCCAGCGTTGGACGCTGCGTAGTGGTACATTGAAGTGTCCGTAGCCTCACAAGTGCACGTACGTTTGTAGTGTCCGGTTCGCCGAAGCCAGCATCAGTGAGTGAGAGGAGAAATCCATCAGACGAAGGATGTGCATTTCGTCCACTGCGCGTAAATGCCTTTTGTAAAGGCTGTTTTGCCGAAGGCATCTTCGACGAGTGAAAAGCAGGAATCGTCGAAAAGGCATGTGCGCTTCTTCGACTAAGCGCGGGCGCCCTTGGTGCCGGGATGAGTGCCTGTATTTTCTCAGCTTTCAGCCCATATCAAGGCGCGTCGCTGAGCGATGTGAGTGCCGCTGAAGTTGGTGTGTCAGGAGTGTATGCAACTGAGTTGCAGTGTGGAGCCGGCGCTTCAGATTCGTATCGGTTCAACC
>NW_013576204.1:5264-5407 GCF_000499745.2 Eimeria mitis
CGGCGTTATGGCTGCAGTTTTTTTGGAGTAGACGACAGACAAACGCTGCCTTGTCCCGCCTTGCCCCTCTGAGATTGGTGCTGGGATCGCCGTGTAGAATACAGCATCCTCAGCGTCGCGGAAGATCTGGAGTATATGGGGAG
>NW_013576204.1:5680-5819 GCF_000499745.2 Eimeria mitis
TCGGGGTAGCCTCTACAGTTACTGTGGAGTTGTGGTTCAGGAGTTGCGTCAGCGGCAGTGTCCTCGAAACTAGTGTTGTAGGCAAGCAGACGCGTGACGCCGCTTTGGATCACGTTCCATGTGGCTCCACTGGGCACAG
>NW_013576204.1:5919-5990 GCF_000499745.2 Eimeria mitis
CCTCTGGTAAAATCGCACGTGCTGATTGCCGGTGCTGGACACGCAATAAACAGAGGCTTGTGTGCGGGGTA
>NW_013576204.1:6090-6706 GCF_000499745.2 Eimeria mitis
CGAATACCATCCTGTGGGACGTGTGCTCGGTCGGTTTGCGCGTGTGGGCAAATGCTATGACGCTGGTGGACGAGTGGTTGGATGTGGGTGTCATTGAGCGACACTTCATCCTTATGATAGCTTTCGCAGCTTATAACGTCAACCAACATACAGGAAGTGAGTAGTCACGGTCTTAGGCGACAACGCACAGCTCAAGCAGTGGTGGCTTGTGTTCGCTTTCTTGTGCGTTGGCTGGTCTTGGAAGGAACAAATTATTATGCATGCTAGCGCTAGAAGATGCGCTCTACTTTTGCACAACTTCACGATTCCCTTTCGGACAAACGCTAGGTGTTGTACAGACGTTCAAGGTGATAGAGTCACTGTTTGGAGATATTCGGAGTTGGTGGAGTGTGCACCAGTGTGGCCCTGTGTTCCGAAAGTAGCTAGGGTCGCGGAAGGAGACTCGAGGTCGGATGCTCAGTGAATTCGTCTCTCCCAAGTGTTGGAATGCATTGCTCTTTGGCTTGCATCCAGCGTTGGACGCTGCATAGTGGTACATTGAAGGGCCCGTAGCCTCACAAGTGCACGTGCGTTTGTAATGTCCGGTTCGCCGAAGCCAGCATCAGTGAGTGAGAGG
>NW_013576204.1:6806-6977 GCF_000499745.2 Eimeria mitis
CTGGAATGCATTGCTGTTTGGCTTGCATCCAGCGTTGGACGCTGCGTAGTGGTACATTGAAGTGTCCGTAGCCTCACAAGTGCACCTGCGTTTGTAATGTGCGGTTCGCCGAAGCCAGCATCAGTGAGTGAGAGGAGAAATCCATCAGACGAAGGATGTGTATTTCGTCCA
>NW_013576204.1:7077-7369 GCF_000499745.2 Eimeria mitis
CTTCGACGAGTGAGAAGCAGGAATCATCGAAAAGGCATGTGCGCTTCTTCGACTAAGCGCGGGCACCCTTGGTGCCGGGATGAGTGCCTGTATTTTCTCAGCTTTCAGCCCATGTCAAGGCGCGTCGGTGGGCGACGTGAGTGCCGCTGAAGAGGGTGTGTCAGGAGTGTATGCAATTCAGTTGCTGTGTGGAGCCGGCGCTTCATATTCGTATCGGTTCAGCCAGCCTGACGAAAGCAGACCATACTTTGAGGGATTGGAGCATTCGACGACCAGACGCTGGACATGCAAC
>NW_013576204.1:7469-7721 GCF_000499745.2 Eimeria mitis
CATGCATTGTTCTTTGGCTTGCCTCCGGCGTTGGACGCTGCGTAGTGGTACTTCGAAGTGCCCGTAGCCTCACAAGTGCACGTACGTTTGTAGTGTCCGGTTCGCCGAAGCCAGCATCAGTGAGTGAGAGGAGAAATCCATCAGACGAAGGATGTGCATTTCGTCCACTGCGCGTAAATGCCTTTTGCAAAGGCTGTTTTGCCGAAGGCATCTTCGACGAGTGAAAAGCAGGAATCGTCGAAAAGGCATGTG
>NW_013576204.1:7821-8073 GCF_000499745.2 Eimeria mitis
CGTGTGTCAGGAGTGTATGGAAGTCAGCTGCAGGGTGGAGCCGGCGCTTCAGATTCGTATCGGTTCGACCAGCCTGACGAAAGCAGAGCATACTTTGAGGGATTGGAGCATTCGACGACCAGACGCTGGACATGCAACATGAAACACAGAGCCCATTATTTCTTTGCGAAACACCGTATTTAGGCGGCGTTATGGCTGCAGTTTTTTTGGAGTAGACGACAGACAAACGCTGCCTTGTCCCGCCTTGCCCCT
>NW_013576204.1:8173-8274 GCF_000499745.2 Eimeria mitis
TCTGACGAAAGCAGAGCATACTTAGTGGGACTGGAGCATTCGACGACCAGACGCTGGACATGCAACATGAAGCACAGAGCCCATTATTTCTTTGCGAAACA
>NW_013576204.1:8374-9305 GCF_000499745.2 Eimeria mitis
AGCCTGACGAAAGCAGAGCATACTCTGCGGGATTGGAGCATTCGACGACCAGACGCTGGACATGCAACATGAAGCACAGAGCCCATTATTTCTTTGCGAAACACCGTATTCGGGGTTCTTTATACCGGCAGTTTTCATGGAGTGGACGACAGACGAATGCATGCTTTGTCCCGCCCTCCCCCTCTGGCATTGGCGCTGGGCTCGCAATGTAGAATACAGCATCCTCAGCGTCGCGGAAGATCTGGAGTACATGGAAAGGCGTTTTGGCGCCCATCGAGACTGCCAGGTTTCGTGCATTTGCACCAGTTCATATTTGGCGCTTGGTTGGGTTGCTTGCGCCGTGGGTTGTGGGTGCGGATTGTGCAGCTTTCTGCCTTCAGATTTAGTTTATGTGTGTGTGTGTGTGTGTGTGTGTGTGTAGTGGTCGTTGCTCGACATTCTGTCTACGTTCCTGGGCTTCTGGGTGGATATTGCGTAAAGTCGGTTCTAGAATAGGTGCGATAATGGCGAAACTGCAAATGTGTTCGCGGGGTAGCCTCTACAGTTACTGTGGATTTGTGGTTCAGGAGTTGCGTCGGCGGCAGTGTCCTCGAAACTAGTGTTGTAGGCAAGCAGACGCGTGACGCCGCTTTGGATCACGTGCCATGTGGCTCCACTGGGCACAGATTGTGAGTCCCATTGGCGCAGGTGCCTGGTGGAATCCTTGTTCATAACCCATTTGGCTGGCAGGCAGTAGCCGTTGGGTGGCCAATAGCGGACTTGCTAAGTGCGCAGTGTAGAACTTTCTTTTCTCGCTTGTGCCAGGACGGGAAGTCGACGTCGCCACGCGGCATGCATTTACAACTCCAGGCAGCTGCAGGATGCTCTGTAGCTTGAAGCAAATAGTGGTTTGGCCAGTCACGGCGACAGCGACCCTGGCATGGGGCGCACA
>NW_013576204.1:9405-9886 GCF_000499745.2 Eimeria mitis
GATATAGAGCTTTTCTTTCTCGCTTGTGCCAGGACGCGAAGTTGACGTCGCCACGCGGCATGCATTTACAACTCCAGGCAGCTGCAGGGTGCTCTGTAGCTTGAAGCAAATAGTGGTTTGGCCAGTCACGGCGACAGCGACCCTGGCATGGGGCGCACATTATGGTTTTGGCCTCGATTATCGGCGGTCTGGTGGACGTGTATCTTGGTGAAAAACGTTTTCTTGCGTCAGTTTGTAGAATTTGCGTATGTGAATAGTCAGAAGGCCTGTGGATGTCCAGGAACTGCTACTGTTAAGTCGCTACGCTGTTCCGCAGTGTGGGAGTGGGTAACACGCGCGGACGGTATGATTTTGTCGCCAGGCTTTGGCGACGCTGGAATTTGTTATGATGTCTGCGCGGCTGCGAGAGGGGCCAAGCAGGGCATAAAGCCTACAGGTCGGGTTTGGTTGAGCTGCCTGTCAGACTGTGCAACGGCCTTGA
>NW_013576204.1:9986-10243 GCF_000499745.2 Eimeria mitis
CGTCAGTTTGTAGAATTTGCGTATGCGAACAATCCCGAAGCCTGTCCATGTTTAGGAACTGTTGCTGTTAGGCCTCTGCACTTCGCAGCAGTGTGGTAGTGGGTAACCTGTACGACGACACTTTGCAGGGTATGAATTTTTTCGCCTGGTTTTGGTGGCGCTGGAAACTGTTACGATGTATGCGCGCCTGCGAGAGAAGCCAAGCAGGGCATAAAGCCTACAGGTCGGGTTTGGTTGAGCTGCCTGTCAGACTGTGC
>NW_013576204.1:10343-11540 GCF_000499745.2 Eimeria mitis
TCGCTGCACTGCGCAGCAGTGTGGTAGTGGGTAACCTGTACGACGACACTTTGCAGGGTACGAATTTTTTCGCTTGGTTTTGGTGGCGCCGGAAACTGTTATGATATATGCGCGCCTGCGAGAGAAGCCAAACAGGGCATAAAGCCTACAGGTCGGGTTTGGTTGAGCTGCCTGTCAGACTGTGCAACGGCCTTGACAAGTATCACAGCACGTCTGGCAAACAAGGAAATTTTTTGTAGGTGTGGTCGTCGTCGTGATGCGTACGCGGTGATAAAGGAAGTGCGAGAGATCTGTGGTGTTCGAGGGATATTCATATGTCTAGAATTACGTGTACATTTGTGTGTTGTGGAGGACTGCTGAGGCTGAAGCGTATTTGGAGCAATCGAAAGTTTCAAACCGGTTAGCTTGAAGATTTGGTCGGATGATGCTGAGCACGAAGTGCACATCGCACCGGCTGACCAGTGGAAATTGACTAGCTCATGCGCGTTGTTTTCTTTTTCGACAGTGGTGGACTGTGAGCATCCTAGGCCACCGGCAGTGTGCAACGGCGATCCAGTGGCGGTCGGTCTTGCTCCGAACCTCGCCGTCCTTAATTGGCAACATATGCAGTTAAACGCTGCGTCTCCATTCCGTATGAGCACATCGAAATTGTTGTCGAGGTGACGAGGCGTCTGCTAACGTGTCCTAAGCAGAGCAAGGCTGTTTTGAAGGTGCTCGTAAGGTGGGTAGTCGACTTGTTTGTACGGGCGTACGGCCCTGCACGTTTTGAGGGCTTTGCTGTGGACATCGGATTGACGTACTTAGCAGGTGCATGCGATGCGGTTTCGTGCGCTTCTGGCATATTTGTTGGTGCATAATGTGCAGGAATCAGTGGGAGTGAGGGGCGAGTGCGAGGCGATGCGCATCTGACTATTATCACCTCGGGTACTAAACTGCTTTGATAGGATGCCTTTAGTAATGCAGTTAATATGCGGCGTGTATGGACGTCTTCGCATGCCTAATGAAGGGCCGTCTCGCAAGTCACACGGGTCATTTGTTAAGGCCGGCATGCCTAACCTCGTGGGTTTCTAGCATGTAAGCCACCGTCATGCCCAGCTGTGAGAGCAGCGGCAGCCGACGTGCGCCGCTCGATAGGCGGCAGCGTACAACGAATACATTCACTGAAAAGACAGAGTCGTAGGCAAACACTGCTCTTGA
>NW_013576204.1:11640-11893 GCF_000499745.2 Eimeria mitis
CATGCCTTTAGTAATGCAGTTAATATGCGGCGTGTATGGACGTCTTCGCATGCCTAATGAAGGGCCGTCTCGCAAGTCACACGGGTCATTTGCTAAGGCCGGCATGCCTAACCTCGTGGGTTTCTAGTATGTAAGCCACCGTCATGCCCAGCTGTGAGAGCAGCGGCAGCTGACGTGCGCCATTCTTGATGGTATCGATAGGCGGCAGCGTACAACGAATACATTCACTGAAAAGACAGAGTCGTAGGCAAAC
>NW_013576204.1:11919-12517 GCF_000499745.2 Eimeria mitis
TCCTCAATGCTACGCGCCACATTTCAATACGTGTGTTGGTAGGCATGCGATCACGTTTGGCATTGCTCACCACATATTTGTGTGGGACATTACGCAGGAACGGCGCAGGGTGCCATGTATATTTTGTCGAGGTGTGCTTCGTGGTATGTTTGAAGTATGTGCAAGCTGCAGGCGTTGCGTAGAGAAGTAGGCTGCGCCTTAGGTTTCGGATTTGCGAACGACTTTGGCACGGTTGCAAGAGATTTGCTGGGGATATGCAAGGCACTAGATGCTTGTGTTTGTCTGCCATGTCGGTGTGTGCCACGTCGTAGGGATTGCGTTTCGATGGGGAAAACACTGCGCACACATAGGTGTTGCAGTCCCAGCTGAGGATTACCATATCTCTGTCTGTGGTAATGCTACCTACCTCTTGAGCCATGATCAAGCTCTACTACCTGCTTTCGCTCGAACTTGGATGCTGAACAGTTGGTGCGCTGAATTTTTAGGCCAGAAGGCAGCCTTCGCAGGGAAGTCCTATTTGCTGCACCAGCGTGGAAGGGCCTGCTGCGCAATTTGAGCAGGGTGAGATATTGCATCGGACTGTGGGTGCCGGCAAGAG
>NW_013576204.1:12617-13054 GCF_000499745.2 Eimeria mitis
GCTGCACCAGCGTGGAAGGGCCTGCTGCGCAATTTGAGCAGGGTGAGATATTGCATCGGTCTGTGGGTGCCGGCAAGAGTTGGGCATGCGGGCATTCTAGCAAACGAGGTAGCTGGCTGCCATCGACTCAGTGATGATAGTGATAAGCAGTTGCTTGGTTCTAGGTTCCAGGGTTGCCGGGCAAATGTTTGGGCGCGCAAAGGTTTGGCCGCGCAAAGCCTTGGGAACAAGCTATTCTTGCAGTTGATGCGCTAGCAGAAGCTGAGGTGGATGTTCAGTTCTGACGGGTGTGTTGATAGCTCAATGATGCTGAGTCCTTGACTGACGGGGAATGTGTCCGACTTAGCTATGCAGATTGGTGCAATTACCACCATATTTGTGGTGCGTTGGCACTCAGGAAGTGTGTTGCTCTTTCTTTGGATTGATGCATACAGAGT
>NW_013576204.1:13154-13701 GCF_000499745.2 Eimeria mitis
CGTCTTTGACTGACGGGGAGTCTGTCCGACTTAGCTATGCAGATTGGTGCAACTGCCGCCATATTTGTAGTGCGTTGCTACCCAGAAAGTGTGTTGCTCTTTCTTTGGATTGATTCATACAAAGTCAGGGGGAGCCTCTGAAGCAACACCACGGTGACAGCTTCACCACAGTTTGGTCAGGTTTGGAGAGGTAATCACAGGGAATGCTTGTAGTTGTTGATGGGCTCACAACGAGCAAGCAGGATCGATGGACCAGGGTCCTACAGAGCGGGGGTGTTGCGCTGATATGCGAATCCGTTAGTCTTTTCGTGCATCGCTGCAGAGCCCAAGAGAAACATACCAGACCTTCCTTTAGCTCGAGCATTGGCCTCTCTGCTCGTCTGCTCATAGTGTAGACGCTGAGATATGCAGCGATGTCAGCTGTCTTCTCAGAAGAAACCCTCAGTGTCGTGGCCGTTTGCCTTGCTGAGGGGGCGACCAATGTTGGAAGTTACAGATTGCTGTGCCTCTTAGCAAGACAATCTCTGGTAGTTCCTGGACGCAGGAA
>NW_013576204.1:13801-14431 GCF_000499745.2 Eimeria mitis
TCCAAGAGAAACATACCAGACCTCCCTTTAGCTCGAGCATTGGCCTCTCTGCTCGTCTGCTCATAGTGTAGACGCTGAGATATGCAGCAATGGCAGCTGGCTTCTCAGAAGAAACCCTCAGTGTCGCGAATATCTGCTGTGCTGGGGGCGGCCAATGTTGGAAGTTACAGATTGCTGTGCCTCTTAGCAAGACAATCTCTGGTAGTTCCTGGACGCAGGAATCCGTTATGCAGAGCACTTCTACTCTGATTTGTGAAAAGCACTTAAGGCGAGACTCTGGTAAAATCGCACATGCTGATTGCCGGTGCTGGACACGCAGTAAATAGAGGCTTGTGCGGGGTATCAGACACTTTCCAGTTGTCTGCGCCAAGAGGGGCTGCATCTTTCACAGAATAGTGGATGTATATCTTTCCATATTTCCCTAGTGAGAAGGCGTTTCCCGCAAATGTCAGTGGAAGTGGAGGAAACCGTCCTGTGGGACGTGTGCTCGGTCGGTTTGCGCGTGTGGGCAAATGCTATGACGCGGGTGGACGGGCGGTTGGATGTACGCGGCATTGAGCGACACTTCATCCTCATGATAGCTTTCGCAGCTTATAGCGTCGACCAACGTACAGGATGTGAGTAGCCACG
>NW_013576204.1:14443-14642 GCF_000499745.2 Eimeria mitis
GCCAGTGGTGACTTGTGTTTGTCTTGTTGTTGTGCGTTGGCTGGTCTTGAAGGAGCAAATTATTATGCATGCTAGCGCTAGAAGATGCGCTCTACGTTTGCACAACTTCACGATTCCCTTTCCGACAAACGCGGGGTGCTGCACAGACGTTCAAGGTGATGGAGTCACTGTTTGGAGCTATTCGGAGTTGGTGGAGTGT
>NW_013576204.1:14922-15824 GCF_000499745.2 Eimeria mitis
AGTTTTGCCGAAGGCATCTTCGACGAGTGAAAAGCAGGAATCATCGAGAAGGCATGTGAGCTTCTTCGACTAAGCGCGGGCGCCCTTGGCGCAGGGATGAGTGCCTGTATTTTCTCAGCTTTGAGCCCATGTCAAGGCGCGTCGGTGGGCGACGTGAGTGCCGCTGCAGGAAGTGTGTCAGGAGTGTATGCAAGTCAGTTGCGGTGTGGAGCCCGCGCTTCAGATTCGTATCGGTTCAACCAGCCTGACGAAAGCAGATTATACTTTGCGGGATTGGAGCATTCGACGACCAGACGCTGGACATGCAACATGAAGCACAGAGCCCATTATTTCTTTGCGAAACACCGTATTCGGGCGGCGTTATGCCGGCAGTGTTTTTGGAGTGGACGACGGACGAACGCATGCCTTGTCCCGCCTTGCCCCTCTGACATCGGTTCTTGCTCGCAGTGTGGAGCACAGCGTAGTTGAGCATCCTGAGCATAGCAGGAGGACAGGAGTATATGGGGAGGCGTTTTGGCGCCCATCGAGACTGCCAATATTCGTCCATTTGCACCCGTGCATATTTGGCGCTTTGTTGGGTTGTTTGAGCCGTGGGTTGTGGGTGCGGATTGTATAGGTGAGAGGAGGTTTTTTCCTGCCTCCAGATTTAGTTTATGTGTGTGTGTATGTGCGTCTAGCGGTCGTCGCTCGACATGCTGTCTACGTTTCTGGCCTTCTGGGTGGATATTGTGTGAGGTCTGTTCTAGAATAGGTGCGATGATAGCGAAACTGCAAATGTGTTCTGAATATCGGGGTAGCCTTTACAGTTGCTGTGGAGTTGTGGATCAGGAGCTCTGTCGGCGGCAGTGTCCTCGAAACTAGTGTTGTGGGTAAGCAGACGCGTGACTCCGCTTTGGATCACG
>NW_013576204.1:15924-16456 GCF_000499745.2 Eimeria mitis
CCCTCGAAACTAGTGTTGTGGGTAAGCAGACGCGTGACTCCGCTTTGGATCACGTACCGTGTGGCCCTACTGGGCACAGATTGTGAGTCCCATTGGCGCAGGTGCCTGGTGGAATCCTTGTTCATGACCCACTTGCCTGGTAGACAGTAGGCGTTGGGTGGCCAATACCGGACATGTTAAGTGCGCAGTATAGAACCGCTGTTCTCGCCCGACCCAGGACGGGAAGTCGACGTCCCTATGCGGCATGCACTTACAGCTCGAGGCAGCTGCAGGGCGCTCTGTGGCTTGAAGCAAATAGTGGTTTGGCCAGTTGCGGCAACAGCGACCCTGGTATGGGGAGCACAGGAAGGTTCTAGCCTCGTTGACTGGCGGTCTTGTGGGCTCCTGCCGCCTTCGTACACACGAGTACAGCGTGCCGTAGAACCTCAGCATCCTTCATTTTTTACAATCTGCGTATGTGAACGATCCCCAAACCTGTGCATATTTAGGAACTGCTGCCCGTAGTAGGCCGCTGCGCTGTGCTGCAGTGTGG
>NW_013576204.1:16549-16620 GCF_000499745.2 Eimeria mitis
AAGTTGCGAGAGAGGCCAACCAGGGCATAGAGCCTACAGGTAGGGTTTGCTTGACCTGCCAGTCAGACTGT
>NW_013576205.1:0-689 GCF_000499745.2 Eimeria mitis
ATATATATATATATATATATATATATAAATTTTTGTTTCATTTATAAGAAAATAAATAAAAAAAATAGATGTGTTTACTATTATTTATTTATTTTTATTAATTTATTTTTATTTTTTTTTTTTATTTTTTTGTTTTTTTTATTTTTTTATTTTTATTTTTTTTGTTTTACTTTAAAGGAGCCCACAAAAGCGGTTTGTTGCTGCTGCTGCAGCTGCTGCTGCTGCTGCTGCTGTTGCTGCAGTAGCTGCTGCTGCTGCTGCTGTTTGTGCTGCTGCAGCACCTGTAGCATCAGCTACTGCTTCTGCTGCTGCAGCAGCTGCAGCAGCAACTGCTGCTTTTGCTGCTGCTGCAGCTGCAGCATCATCTGCTGCCTGTGCTGCTGCTGTTACAGCAGCAGCAGCTGCTGCTATTGCTGCTGCTAGTGCTGCTGCTGCTATTGCTGCTGCTATTGCTGCTGCTATTACTGCTGCTGCTATAGCTGCTGCAGCTGCTGCACATGAAGGGCTCTGCTGCAGCTGCTGCTGTTGCTGCTGCTGTTATTTGCTGCAGCAGCAGCAGCAGCAGCAGCAGCTGCTGCTGCTGCTGTGTTTTTGTCTGTCGGCTGTATGGAGTCTTCAGCAGCAGCAGCAGGATCCTCAACCATTGCTGCTGCAGCCATTGCTGCTGCTGCTGCTACTTCCTTCTCTTC
>NW_013576205.1:789-1043 GCF_000499745.2 Eimeria mitis
AATTCTAAGATTACCTTGCTGCTGCTGCTGCTGCTGCTGCTGCTGCTGCTGCTGCTACTGCTGCTGCTGTTGCTGCTGCTGCTGCTGCTGTTGCTGCTGCTGCTGCTATTGCTGCTGCTGCTGCTGTAGGGGGGCTTCCTCGTATAGGGAGGTGCTCTCTGCAATGGGTATAGCAGCAGCAGCAGCAGCAAGGCCTCTGCTTCTGCTGCTGTCTCCTGCGTCACCTCCTCAAGCAAAGAAGCCAGCAGCTGCAG
>NW_013576205.1:1143-2037 GCF_000499745.2 Eimeria mitis
GATCCTCAACCATTGCTGCTGCAGCCATTGCTGCTGCTGCTGCTACTTCCTTCTCTTCTTCCTGCTGCTGCTGCTGCTGCTGCTGCTGCTGCTGCTGCAGCAAGGCCTCTGCTTCTGCTGCTGTCTCCTGCGTCACCTCCTCAAGCAAAGAAGCCAGCAGCTGCAGCTGCTGCTCCAGTGCTTTTATGTTGCTGCTGCTGCTGCTGCTGCTGCTGCTGCTGCTGCTGATGCTGCTGCTGCTGCTGCTGATGCTGCTGTCCATCATGAAGCTGCTGCCGATAATGCTGCTGCTGCTGCTGCTGCTGCTGCTGCTGCTGAGGGTATCTCCCTAAACAGAAAAAATAAAAAACAAAAACAATAAAACAAATAACAACAAATAAACAAATATACATATAAATAAATAAATAAATAAAAAATAAATAAATAAATAAATAAATATTTATATATATTTGTATATATAACAAAAAGGAAAACAACAAAGACAAGCAAAGCAAAGCGACAAACCCTTGGGGTGTACATCAACTGCTTTTGCTGCTGCTGCTGCTGCTGCTGCTGCTACTGCTAGTGCTGCTGCTGCTGCTTCTGCTGCTGCTCTTGCTGCTGCTACTGCTGCTACTGCTGCTATTTCTGCTGCTGCTGCTTCTCCTGCTTCTACTGCTGCTGCTGCGACATCTGCTGCTGCTGCTGCTACATCTGCTGCTGCTGCTGCTGCTGCTGCTGCTGCTGCTGCTGCTGCTCACTTTTTCTGCAGCAGCAAATTCGTTTTCATCGTCAAGGGAGCAGCAATCCTCCCAAAGTGCAGCTAAAGCAGCAGAAGGGTTGAATGCTGCTGCTGCTGCTGCATCTGCTGCTGCTGCTGCTGCTGCTGCTGCTGCTGGTGTTGCTGCTGCTGCT
>NW_013576206.1:0-1028 GCF_000499745.2 Eimeria mitis
TGGCGCTGCATGAGGTGAGCTCGCTGCCAGCCGGGCGTGAGGTGTACGTACAGGTCGGCGGTATCTTCCTCCTTGCTGATGCAGCAACAGCTAAGAAAAGAATTACAAAGCAGCAACAGCAGCAGCAGCAGCAGCAGCAGCAAGAGAAGCAACAGTAACGGAACTGCTGGATACAGAGGCAGGCAGCAACAGCAGCCTCTGCAGCAGCAGCACCTGCAACAGCAGCAACTGCAGCAGCAGCAATTGCAGCAGCACCAACAGCAGCAGCCGTACACCCAACAGCAGCAACTGCGTTGTTTGCACCCGCAGCAGCAGCATTCACAGCAGCAGCACGGGCAGCAGCAGCCGCAGCAACTGCAACACTAGCACAGCAGCAATCGCAACAGCACCAACAGCAGCAGCAGCTGCTGCCCCAACAAGCGTTGTTGTTGCTGGCAGCAGCGGCAGCAGCTTCTGCTGCATTCCCAGGCATGAGGACCAGCTGCTCCTGCAGCACTGCTGGGGGATTCCTGCCGGCATAGCTAGCTGGCCGCTAGCCGCCAGCTAACTAGCTAGCTGGCATCTGGCTACCAGCTGGCTAGCCAGTTAGCTAGCCAGCAGGCGGCCAGCTAGCTAGCTAGCTAGCTAGCCACCAGATAGCTAGCTGACAACCACTTCAGGTGCAGCGGAGCGAAGCTGCTGCTGCGCCGCAGTTTTGTTCAAATGTTTTTTTTGTGGTCTGGTTTAGATACATGTCAGTAGCTAGCTAGCCATCGAGCTAGCCACTCAGCCAGCCGTCTACCGCGCCAGCTAGCTAGCTAGCTAGTTACTCATCTAGCTACCCCTCTAGCTAGCCATCTACCTAGCCCCATGCCTGATTGGCTAGCCAGCTAGCTGGGGAGAAATCTAGCAAGTCACCCAGCTAGCCACCTGGCTAGCCACCTAGCTAGCTAGCTGGTCTTCCCTCTAGCTAGCCATCTAGCTAGCTAGCTGTGCACATCAACAGAGGCAGTTAGCCCTATATGCTCAACCGAGCAGCAAGGTTGACG
>NW_013576206.1:1097-1502 GCF_000499745.2 Eimeria mitis
TCGCGGCGTGTTGCGGGTACCAGCCAGCTAGCCAGCTAGCTAGCTAGCTAGCTAGCTAGCTGCTGTGGAGGTGCCATATGCGGCAGTGCTATATGCTCTACTCGAGCGGGTCCGAGGCCCTCGCCTTCGTCCAGATGCTCTTGCTGCCTCCTGCTGCACCTGCTGCAGCAGCAGCAGCAGGAGCAGCAGCAGACACTGGTGTAGTCCCTGCTGAGAGGCCCCCGGCTGCAGCGCCAAATGTAGAGGTACTGCCCAACTGTCCCCACCCTCCAAACCCCTGCTGCTGCTGCTGCTGCTGCTGCTGTTGCTGCTGCTGCTGCTGTTGCGCTGCTGCCGCGAAGAATCCACCCGATGATGGCTGCTGCGCCAGAGAAGCAAAACCTGTCCCTTGGGATGCAAACGCAG
>NW_013576206.1:1602-1946 GCF_000499745.2 Eimeria mitis
GGTTGCTGCTGCTGCTGCTGTTGCGCTGCTGCTGCGAAGAATCCACCCGATGATGGCTGCTGCGCCAGAGAAGCAAAACCTGTCCCTTGGGATGCAAACGCAGAGAATCCCCCTGAAGCAGCAGCAGCAGCAGCAGCAGCAGCAACAGAAGAAGCAGCAGCAAAGGTTAAGTGCAGTGCTTGAGTTGCTGCGGCTGCGTCAGCAGTCAGCAGCAACAGCAACAGCAACAGCAGCAGCAGCGCAGCAAGGGTGCTGCAGCATTGCAGCAGCACTGCAGCAGCACTGCAGCAGCAGCCTAAACTGTCTCTCTCTTTATCTTCTCCTTTTCTATATATATATATATA
>NW_013576207.1:0-772 GCF_000499745.2 Eimeria mitis
AAAAAAAAAATAAATAAATAAATATTAATTTATTTGTTTGTTTGTTTATGTATACACCCCGCGGGCAACCAAACGCAAACATCTACCCACTGCCACAAACTGCAGCAGCAACAGCAGCAGCAGCAGCATCAGCTGCTGCTGCTGCTGCTGTTGCTGCAATTGATGCTGCAGCAACTGCTGCTGCTGTAGCTGCAAATGCTATTGTCGCTGTTGCTGCAGCAGCTGCTGCTGCTGCAGTATCTGCTGCTGCTGCAGTATCTGCTGCTGCTGCTGCTACTCCTCTTGCTGCTGCTACTAAAATCACTGCTGCTGCTGCTTCTGCTGTTGCTGCTGCGCGAAAAGCAGCAACGGCGAACCGCTGCAGCAAGCCCCAGCAGCAGCACCCTCAGCAGCACCCACAGCAGCAGCAGCAGCAGCAGCAGCAGCAAGACAGCTACCAGGGTAGAAGGACAGGCACTATCCCCTTCTCAACAGCAGCAACAAGCGTTCGTACCCGTTGCTGCAGCGCGGTGTCGCTGCAGTAGACCTGCGTATACACCCCAGCACAGCAGCAGTTGCAGCAGCATGAGTTGTTGTTTTTATTATAATAAATTAAATAAATAAATATAATTTTTTTATTTATATAAATTAAAATATATTCTTATAGTTCATTCATATCGTCTAGGAGGGTTGACAGCCTGCTGCCGCCTACACACTCACGCTGCAGCAGCAACAGCAGCAGCAGCAGCAGCAGCAGCAGCAGCAACAGCAGCAGCAGCAACAGCAGCAGCAG
>NW_013576207.1:812-1591 GCF_000499745.2 Eimeria mitis
GTCTTTGCGTGAAGTCTACGCAGACCTCAACCGTATCGTCCTCAGAGGATCCCTCCTTGCCATTCTGATCTGCTGCTGCTGCTGCTGCTGCTGCTGCTGCTGCTGCTGCTGTATCTGTTTCTGCTGCCGCTGCAGCTGCTCCAGAATCTGCTGCTGCTGTTGCTGCTGCTGCTGCTGCTGCTGCTTCCGATTTGACGCCCACGGCGCCCTCATCGTTTGTTTCTGCTGCTTTTTCTGCTTTTGCTGCTGTAGCTCCTGCTGCTGCTGTTGCTGCTGCTGCTGCTGCTGCTGCTGCTGCTGCTGGTTTCTTTTCGGGTGGTGCGCGGAATACGAGGCACAAGCTGAGGCGGTCTTCATCACACGCAGCTGCCTGTTCCAGCGACACCTCTTCTGCTGCTCCTGCTGCTGCTGCTGCTGCTGCTGCTGCTGCTGCTGCTGCTGCTGCTGGTTTGTCTGTGTCTGGTGCTTGTCTTTGTCTCACACAAATTTTTACGGGGCCGAACTGCTCCTCGAGGTGCTGCTGCACCACCTGCAGCAGCTGCATCTGCTGCTTTGCTTCTGCCTTCTCACCGCCTACACTGCTGCAGCAGCAGGAGCTGCAGCAGGAGCTGCTGCTGCTGCTGCTGCTGCAGCAGCAGCAGCAGCAGCGGGGATTGTCTCCTCCTGTGGTTTGCGTCTAACTGTGACAGCAGAGGCGACGACGAAGCCGCATTTGTTGCAGCACTCTTCAGCCCCGTTGCTGCTGCTGCTGCTGCTGCTGCTGCTGCTGCTGCTGCTGC
>NW_013576207.1:1691-1946 GCF_000499745.2 Eimeria mitis
TGCTGCTGCTGCTGCTGCTGCTGCTGCTGCTGCTGCTGCTGCTGGTGACTGCTGCTGCTGCCTCGCTGCTGCAGCTCAGGCGAAGCCGCAGCAAGTCACAACCCAAAAACAAAATAGCATCGGCAACCAGATCAGCAGAAGGGCTGCACTCCCAGCACACTTCAGCGCTGCCAGCAGCAGCAGCAGCAGCAGCAGCAGCAGGAGCAGCAGCAGCAGGAGCTGCAGCAGGAGCTGCTGCTGCTGCTGCTGCTGCAG